>NC_064922.1:795938682-796241713 GCF_023897955.1 Schistocerca gregaria | reverse complement strand
TGGTATTTCGGTTGTTATAGGTTTATTTATCGATTATCATAATTTATTTGTAGTTTACTGCTACTATTTGAGTTTACGTATTGTGATTTTATCATTTAGAGCTGGTGAGCGGAGCTATGGACACTAGAAAATGGAGTACCAAGAGAAGAAATCAAAACACTTCCGACATATCCTGTTTGAGTTCAGCAGAAAGATGGAAGCAGCGGAGACAGCCTGAAACATTTTTCCGTGTACGGAGATAATGAAATTGCACTGAGAACGGAAGGAAATAGTTTTTTTTTTTTTCATTAAGGAAGATCGTTTTGACATTAGTGACTGTCCACGCTCAGGGAGACCTTCGGGGTTTGACGAAGACCGTTTAACCGCATTAATTTACAATGAGCCTCGACAGTGTACTCGATAACTGGCTGATGTGATGAACTGTGAACAGTGCACCATTGTGTATCATTTGCATGTAGTGGGGAAGAATAAAAAATCAGGTATATCGGTACCACATGCTCCAAGCCAAAACCACAAAAACCAGCGGGTGGCCTATATACATCTCTGCTTGCTCATCATCAGTTGTCTCGTGAACAACAGCGATCAAGCCCATCCTGTGTCGTTACTGGTGACGAGGAAAGATGTCTTTATGCTAACATAATGAAAAGAAAGGAATGGACGAGCACAAACGAAGCAGCAACTTTGCGTACAAAGATCTGGGCGGATCCACAAAAGATGTTACGCATCTCGTGGAGCAGTGACTGTTTGGTGTAGTGCCATCACTGCGGACATTTATTGCCACCGACTGAGACGTCATGCAGACGCAATCCAAGAACAAAAGAACAACGACCAGGAAGACTGTGTGAAGTGTGCTACTCCACGACACCGCCCGCCCGCGTTCTGTTATACCAAAATAAATAAATAAATCATACGAGTATTACGCTGGGAGGCATTTCCGCACCCAGCTTATTCATCAGATCTTGCACCCTCAAATTTTCATCTTTTCCGCTCTCTGTCGAAGCAGCTTCAAGAAACTTTCTTTCTGGATGAAAATGTGCTCCGAACGTGGTTCGACGAATCCTTCGCCTAAAAACTACGTGATTTCTACAATTGCGGTATCGAAATGGTACCTCAGCGTTGTCAAACATCTGTAAATACTGGTGACTAAAGTCTCTGTTATGTTTATATGGTTTATTAAAATTATGAAGAAATGCTACGAACTTACACACCAACCCAGTGAGTGATGAGGGATTTCAAAACTCCGACTTAGGTTAGTTCTGCGAGTTCACGAGCGCTAACAAATGCAGCCATCTTTCGTCAGGGGAAAGGATTTCGGGGTCAAGTTCTCCATCTTGCACAGACTACAAATAACCTGCTGCACCACTAGCGTCAAGCAACAGTATCCTGCAAACGATGCTCTACCGTTGCTTTGCATGGTTTCACTTTCAGTTTGCAAGCAGATACTACCGGTAACGCCAGTGTAATGCAGTAACTGGCGTAGTTATTCTCATTATGACTGTAAGTAATATGTGAACGCCGTGTGTTCAAGGGTTCTGTGGATATCAACATCATGTTAATGGCTGTCGGATAAAACACTTGAAGAAAAAAAGCAGTAATTAAAAAATACCTGCTGCGACCGAACCTTTTCGAACAGTCTCATATTTGAACGTATGTGACACTCTCGATGATAATTGCTCCATACGTTATATTTGGCGACGCGTTGTTGTGATTCAAGAATATGAAGCTATTAGCTGACATTAGAGTTGCACCCTCTTATTTTCATTTTATTCCGAGAAGTACATTATAATATACTCACAATCATTGCATTCAATCACAGGATACAAGTATAACGTGACTAAATATATTTCCAGGAGAAGAATCAATGAACGTAATTATTGGAATATATGCCACCAACACACTCAAAAAGTGTGTTAGTCGCTTGGCTTAGAACTAGCGACTAGGCTTCATATCTAGTTCGTTACACTTTGCAATGCGCTGAACACGTGCTATTTCTTAGCTTCTTGCTGCTTGAGTAAACAAGAATTCTACAAGATTTTCCAATAAAGAAAGAAGAAAAGAAACTGTTTCCTGGTAATGGACGAGCGCCGGGTGGACGAATTTGCCGCTAGAGCAGGATATTACAGGAACGATATTTGAAGTGTTCTTAATCGGTTTCCTTGAGAGCTATGAGCGGTTTTTCATCTTTGCTACTGTGAAACATCTTTCTTACCGAAAAATTGCTCATAACTCTTAAGGTATGCATATTAGAGTCTATGTTTACTTGACGTTTTTTCTTGGTTTAGTCTGCAGTTTTTCTTGGTTTAGTCTGTACTCCTTCCCAAAATATGGAAAGCAAAGGGCCTGCAGTAGAAGGGATCTGTTTGAAGGTATCGAAAATGTGCACTTACTAATTATGTTACTGCACTTTACCATACCTTTTTGCTTCGAATGATCGATCCTGTCATATCCTTGAATAATAAACATTCCTCCTGGGGCACTCTCTACATTAATATATATGTGTAAATTTCTGTAGCCTCTCTGCAAGTAATATCATAGTAACGAATGCACCTTTATAAAATTTTAGGATCAGGAAAACGTATTTAGTTGTTTCCTGGTCCCAGCGCATGATCTGTTTGCCCAGACAACAATTTTTTTCGGCTGAATGCTAAGAACGCACAGTACTGTCAGAGTGTAAAACCAGAAGAAAGGTACGTGAATATTAGAATATTGCAGAGACAGTTCGCCCGTAGTCTGCGACAACGTGAGTATACGAAATCTCTTGAATATGCTGTCAGTTACATATAGGGATTACTGAAAAAACGCCGGCACCCAGTTTGAAGAACACAAAGGCTATTGTTTTCTGGGCAACAATGACAAACCGACAACAGCAAGTCTTGAATTGGAGCTAGCGCTCGGCCACCTAGGGGTTTGAGACAAACCGAGTGAAGAGTTTTCTTAAGCCGAGTTCAAATCGAGCGAAGCGTACTTGGGACGAAAAACCTGAGATAACATTCATCACCGTTCCCCCCTTCGCATCTGCGCTTGATTACGGACTCAGTTCAGTTCACCAAACATTGAAGATGTTGATACACACAGAATTTGTTTCAAGGGTTCTTGGGCGATTTGAGGATCTTAAGGTAGACAAACGGTTCGTCACGAACGTAATGGATGTTAAACTACATGCTGAAATTTGGAAGTGCGCTGAAGCGGCTCTTTGAATTTGATGTACGATTTGGACGGTGACAGAACGATCTTAAGGCAGCCAAATGCTGCGTTATGTCCATGAATGTGGGGACATGAGCTGCAAGTGCTACTATGAAATGAAGATGTTAGTACAAGAGAAGAATTCGTGGTCAACAGCATCAAACCAGTCAGAGGACTGATGACCAAAAATAAATTTAAAAAAATAAAAAAAGTGCATGCATGCTTGCTGTGCTAGAAGCCGCAATTCGAAAATACACTCATGAGACACCCGGAATTTGCTGTAAGTATTCTGACGACGATCGGACACTTTCAAGCTAGTCACAGACCATGGCTCAAGCAAGCATGCTGGAAAGTTGCAGCTTCGTCGTTCCTTCCCTCAGTCACTTTCTCCTATATATATGCAGGGCGATTATAATTTAAGTTAACTCTGTAGAAATAACATCACTGGTCAGAATGACGTCAAATTGCAACGGAATATTGTCGGAGAAGGGGGAAAAACGTATGGTAGAAGAAAAAAAATAGTGTAAAAGTTGATCAATAGATGGCACATGACCGATTGAAGTTGGTATACACACGACGGGTACACGGCTTTTCCTCTTTTCGCACCTGCGACGTTCGCCATACTGTCTCAATGCAGGAAAGCGCTCTGCTTGCAAGGCTGTATTACAAGAATGACGACTGTGCACGACTGTGCACCTCTGCAGAAGTTCCAGACACTGAATGGCTTGAAAATAGGCGCTGGTCCAATAACTGCCTTGGGTCTGGAAAAAATGATTCGGAAATTCGAGAAGACGGGTTGTTTTGGTGTGCTACCTGGTAGAGGGAGGAAACTAATTGATTCCACGTCAATGGAAGCAGTGGCCTTAACAATGCAGGAGGAGACGAGTGGTGGCGTGCAACGTGTGATGATCGGAGAATTGCCCGAACATTGGACATAACGTGAGTACGGTGCGTAAAATCCTACGAAACATCCTTCTTTGCTAATCATTCAAAATTACCCAAGTGCACGAGTTGATTCCTGTTGACCTTCCAGCAAGAGAGAGCGTTGCTTTAGATTTTCGTGCTCCTATTGGAGTGGACAATGATTCGCCGCGGAAGATTTTGTAGACCCACTTCCATCTGACAGGATTTGTCAGGACACAGAATTGTCGATTATGGGCAACGATAAATCCACACGCAAATCAACCAGTACCACTTTATCCTGAAAAGGTCACTGTGTGGTGCGGGTTTACGGCATCATTTATCATCGGGCCACATTTTTTTTCGAAAAGACAGGCGCCTCCGGTCCTGTTACCTGTACCGTCACTGGTAAGCGCTATGAGTGTCTTTTGCGCAACCACGTCAGCTCTCCAACAGCGTGGATGTGTGGATGGGATCATTTTTATGCAATGTGGCACACTTGTGCCCATTGCAAATCCGATTAAGATGATACTGAAGTGGCATTTCGCTAGAAATCAGTCATAATTTCTGTACAGCCGGGCCGTCCCGCTCACCTGATCATAATCCGTGTGTCTTCCCACTGTGGGGCTCTCTGAAAGATGCTGTGTTCAGCAAACTTAGCTGCATTGATGACACGCATTGCGCAACACATTCTGAACGTGACTCTGGAAACACTTCGATCAGTTGCGGAACATGTTGTTTCTCGATTTAAACTTGTCATAGAAAACGGTGGACAGCATATTGGACATGTTTTGCACCAGTCACATGGAAATTAACAATCAGATTTGATTTTGATTTTTGCTTTTTATGATGTTTTTGGCCTCAGGACAATGAGAAACCGATGTGATTGATACTTTTCATGTGGTTTTTGGCCTCAGGACAATTAAAAACCGATTTTTCCCATCCGATGTGATATGATCTTGCCGTGGTTGATGGGCTTACGTAACTATCAGTATCACACCTATACACCCACTCACATTGAGTACAGTTTGTTTAACATGAAACGTACATCTTAGGCATTGTTGTATGATTCATTTGTCATTTATAGTCGACTACAATGGAAGTACGATGCTTACAACGCCATCCATTGCTACATTTTGTAACTATTTATTTTTGTTCTGCTATACGTTTTCCCCTTCTCCGATAACATTCCGTTTCAATTTGACCTCATTCTGAACAGTGGTGTTATTTCTACTGCGATCTGAAAGTTTAATTTTCCCCACGGCTCAAGCATGAACGCTGGATATTCACCCCTTCGTCATCGCTTCCCTCACTCCAGTTCCGTCCGAGTTGCTAAGACAATAATCATCATAATACGCTACTGCACTTTTAAAGATCACAGTGAGTGACGTCGCATTATGTAGGCATAGACTCAATTCTGTTTAACGCGAGTTGGCCGGCACGATGGCGGTAAGCTCCAGCCTCTCACTAAACCGTCATTGATAACGACGCACCGCGTGAACAGAACTCTAATTAAAACTTTTCGAGTTAACCTAGTTTGCTATCTCGAATTGACCCATTTCTAAGGCGAAACAGCGAACCAGCAAATTCGATTTTGAAATGTATTAGTTTTCTCAAGGTCAAGTATTATCATGCTAGGATATACCAGAGAAACTAATGAAATGTATACGAAACACACACGTGCATAAAGGCAAGTATAACATAAAAGAAAGAATCATATAAATTAGATATGTTGCAGGTTTGGTATTAAATAAAGCAGATATGCCAGTTATGATAGCAAACGTATGAGTCACGACCGCACTGATCCGCGGTATCTTGTAAACGTGATATAAATATGTAACAAAATGGAACATCTACAGCCGCCCTTACATTATTATTTATTATATGGCTACCAGTTTCGGAGCTTCATTGCACCATCTTCAAGCCTTATACACGCTTCATCACTGGCCAATTTCTATAGTGGATGGTTGAAGAGCCGGCCGGAGTGGCCGAGCGCTTCTAGTCGCTTCAGTTTGGAACCGCGCGACCGCTACGGTCGCAGGCTCGAATCCTGCCTCGGGCATGGATGTGTGTGTGATGTACTTAGGTTAGTTAGGTTTAAGTAGTTCTAAATTCTAGGGGACTGATGACCTCAGCAGTTAAGTCCCATAGTGCTCAGAGCCATTTGAACCATTTTTGATGGCTCAAGAGACAACGTCGTTGTTACTACGAAAACCAACTATAGATGTTCGCCAGTGATGAATCACGTATATGGATGGTGATAACACCCTCAGCGTCGGTTAAGGCGTGAAGATGGTGCACCGAAGCGTCGAAACTGGTAGCCATGTGATAAATAACATCGTAAGGACGACTTTAGGTGTTCCATTTTATTACAAAAGTGAACGGTCGAAGTCTCTCCGCCCTGTAGTCATAAGGATGGACATACAAAAACGTGATACGATTATGGTGACGTTCTTAACAGAAAAACTGTCGATGTGCTTGATAAGCAATATGTGCATCATGGATCGGTGACCACGGTGCTCTGTCGGATACCATTCGGAACGAAAGCCGTCCACCTAGCCATTAGTAGAGCCCGGAGGAAAGACTTTTCGTGGTCTGTTGCTGGACTACGTCGCTGGCAGTTCTAAAACAGGTGCGGCGTTGATGCGCGCCTGAGTGCTGACGTGCGCGTTATACAATACCTGCCGCCTCGATGTTGACGGCACTTTGCGGCACGCCGCGGCCCGAGCGGTCGACACCTTTCCCTCACGTGTCACCGCGACGTTTGAACTGAACTCAGACGACGCCCACGACCTTGCTTTAAATCATCTGAACCAAAATACACGAGTATAACAACGAGCAAAGTGCTGCTACTCCACATGTCAAAGCACAGGCTACTGAACTTTCTCTGATGTGTACTTCTTACAGTGAGCCGGACAAAGCCTTGGGGAAACGCCGCCACATTCATATGTTAAGTTTGCTGACAGTGTCAACCAGGAGATAAGCGATCTGTCGTAATTTTTTGTTTTATTTATGCTAGATGTTGGAAAACAGGAAGTAGCTATCAAAAATAAAAATAAAACAATACAAAGAAACATTTCATATATTTCTTATAATTTATGTTTGTGCGAATGTTTCGGGGTATTGTATGTAGTTACAGCTTGTCAAAATGGTTTTCTACCTGTAGGTGCCATTTTGTGGTGTCGCAGCCGTGTCGATAGTATAAGAAATGATATCTCGACTGTTTAACATTCCGCCAAGGGCAACATATTTCGTGTGTCACGCCCATATTCAAGCACACTCGCCTGTAACAGTTACAAGTGCGTCAATGAAAACCAGTAACAGGAGTGTAATACGTAACAAAATAAGACAATAATCTCAAGATATTATACAATATAAACGTAATTATCTTCCATTGTGGGGTTTCTCAAATAAAATGGTAAAATGTTACCATTCAAATCCAAAGCGATCTATCACACATAAGTCAGGAGTCGTATGTCTTACTGTAAAAACCTTAATAAAAATCAAAAACATAACTGCTGGAAGAGGAGGGAGTATGTGACAGTTAGAGCCGATCCCTTTGCTTCAGCCATCAATTAGAAAAATATCAGTCACGACATATACAAAGTATTCTCTCACTTCTCCACATAGCGTGCGTCACTTGTGATATAATCTAATGTTATTCTATTAGCATTAGTACATCAGATCTGTGGAAAACGTACAAATGTAGTACATAAAAAATAAACTAAAAAATCCTTACACAGTGATAACAGTGAAGCTCAAGCCTTTATGTTGGCACATTGTATACCATTCATGCAAAGCTAGTAATCGAAGTACATCTATGTTTCTTCTTTTTGGCTGGAGTTTCTCTGACCGTTTCTTGTAAATAAAAATCTAAATTCCAGGTCCTACGTCTGTCCGGTGTGTTGTTGCTGTTGCGGTCGTAACATTCAGCAGCACAACCATCAGCCCCTATTTGTCCTCGTGTTCCCTCCGTCTCGAATTTTCGGGACAAAATGCTAGTCTCTGGTGTTGTAAGGGATGATTTTCAGAAAAGGCTCATTGAGCTTCAGTCCTAAGAAGACAAAATATAGCTTGTCAACTGTCAATACATGTGTTAACACATAATTCCAATTATTCAAGTTCAAAACATTATATTCTTCTAGCGAAATACAGGGTTAATTAAGTAAATTCATCTGTTAAAAGTAAGGCATTGTGTGAGGAAACACTGATTGTGCCCCAACGCGAAATGTATGAAGGGCGTTTATTCACATGTAATAAGGGGCAGAAAATGTAAGATTAACAATTTCGGCACGATCCTTCTCTTTATCCGTATGTAGATCCTACAGCTCCCATCTTTACAGCGTTAACGCCTCTTAACATGACTCTGCTCATTTTTATTGTCAAATAAATAAACCAGTCGTACAATGAACCATTTGTTATACAAGGTTTGTTACTTTAAAGAGATGGTATAGCTATTCCACTGATTCTTTGGTAATATCTTATCGACAGCAACGATGCCAATTTTAAAAAAATAAGAATACCAAAACGTGCGAAGAACGGAGGACGGTCAGTTTAATTTCTCTTGTAGCCAAAATACAATTGAGAACGTCCAGGAAAAGGTTATGTCTGAAGCTAGACTGGCACAATGCAGAGTAATAGTTTGGATTTAGAGAGTGCAAAGGAACAAGAGCTGTAATTGTACTACTAGGAAGTACAGGAGAGAGACATATAGAGAGAGATACCGAAATTCCTACTCCATTTATTGATTTGGATTTCGACAGAGTCCAATGGAGCAAACTAATGATGTAAGGAATTAATTGTAAAATGAAAAAAATAATACATCATTTATACCTCAAACAGAGGGTAAGAGTAATTGTTGGAAATGAAGTCTGAGAAAAGTAAGATAAGAACTGGAGCGAGGCAAGGCTGCTGCTTTCCCCCTTGCCTGCCTACAGAAAATTATTGAGAAATGGCCAGTTGAAAACCGTGTAGTTTATGTTGGAGTAAAGGAAGTATCATGTGTACAATTTTCGGATGATATGGGGTTACTAGAAGGATGTGGAATTAAAAGATCTTAAAGAGATCTGTGAAGAATACGATATAAAGTTCAGTAACAGAAAACAAAGTGCATGGCCATTGGTAAGATAGGTAACACTAAAACAGAACAAAGCAGAGTTAGACAACTGATATCATTCAAATATTTAGGAAGCACAGTAGGTCTAAGGTGCCACCAGGAGTTAAAAGTTCGAATTGCTGCAGCTAAGGAAACTTTCAATAGGAAAATAAACTCACTAGGCGGAAAACTAGATAAAGAGCTCAGGAAATATACGTGCTTTGGTTTGTAGTGTGGAGCTCTATGACGCCAAAACATGGACACTGAGAACAGAGGACGAAAGAAGGTTGCAAGCATTTGAGATGCGTGAGAAGTATGGAAAGGATTAGCTGGGCACTTAGAGTGACTGCTGAAGAGTGGCTGGTAAGAACATGGGAGAGAAAAAAAACTACTGGAAATTATAAGAAAAAGAAAGGAGAACTGGGCTTGCTCATATGTTGCTACGGAACTGTTTGATAGTGAATGCACTAGAAGGATAAATGTGCGGGAGAAGATTGAAACGAAGGGGAGGATACACGATGGTGGAAGACATTAATGCAAGTGGAAAATACGTGAAAGTGAAGATATGACACGAAAAGACACAGAGATCAACCATGTGTGATAATGCTTTCGAGCGGTACATATAACAATAGTAATAATAATTAAAGAATTAATTTTCATTTTTATTTTCATTCACTTTGTCGATTTCTATGCAACCACATTAGACAAAACTAATTTGCTCACAGAAAAAATCTATTGATTTACAATTCACAGGATGTTGGTTACCCAAATAATGTCAACTACAGCTTTGCCTTAATTATCACACATAACGCAATACAGCGAACATGTGTAATCTACATTTCACACGAAAGAAAAACATCAATTTTCTACTGCAGTCAGGTTTTATTTGCAGTCCATTATGCCTTTAGATTGTCACACCATCGTCGTCATATTAATTCTCTTTAATGTTTGTTTTATAGCGTGTACCGTACTTGTAGTACGCTTATGTAAAATCTGTTTGGGAGACAACGGTGTACCATGGAGGTTATGTGGCGTTTTACACTGATGGGTACATGTTACCGTTAATTACAGCACTGAACGGTCACTAACATATACTTCGGTAAGCTTCTGGGTGTGTGTAGAAATAGGTAAAACATCTATCAAAGTTGTCATTAACACTGGAATTCCTCCATTATCTGACAGTAGGAATATCTTACACAAAATGGAAACGTTCTGCGCCTGTCCTTTATTTGTATTTCTTTTCATCTATGTGATCTTTCTAATTCTAATGTTGTAACTACTATTATAATAACGTGTTGTTTTTCTTTTGCTCAGGAAAACGACAACTCCCCGTTCCATGGGTTTTTCAAGTCCATCGCGTGATCAGGAGTAAACAGTACCAGATTTTGAAGACTCGAAGGTGTAGGGAAGCCGAGCAAGTCCTTCGTGGGATCTTAAATTCACAATCAGAGGTCCTCACCATCGGACTCTATTAGGAGCAGGTGTGACGTTTCAGGTGTTACGTTTTGTTACGATCAAACGTTAGTTCCCGGTAGAGGGGTATCTCATTATGATTTCATTTCTGTTTCTATCGACTACCGATACTCTCTTTAGCAAGTGCAAGTGGGGGGGGGGGGGGGGGGGGGGGGAAGGCTGACACGCCATCAGCCTTTTGCATGGAATTTCCTACCGTGGAAATGTAGCACCTCCGAGGTGCTACCTCATTCAGCTATTTCTGAAATAATTAAACAAAGGTCGAGGACAGATAGTAGGTCAGTACTCCTATTTGAACGCCCTTACTTGCAAGTAAATAGCTGATGAAATAAATTGCGTGGCTGATTATAAGATCGTTGAGCAGGTTTTCTTTTTGAATATCATCTCCGTAGGTGAAATGTGGGCACCAACTGAATCAAGCTAAAAATGTAAACTGATCCTCTAGTTATTGTTTAAGTTTCCATCACAGCATCGGCCTCAAAAAGGCATACATTTTCTAAATCGTTATTGCCACCGAACTGCCAAAAAATAAAACAAATTTAACAATTAGTACGGGGTATGTATCGCTTCTTTCCGTGTGCTGCAATAGATTATCTGGCACAGAGCTATGAAAGCGGCATCCAATGTCGGCCCAAAGACAGTTTAACCTGACTCCCAAGTTACTGCCTTCATTCATCGGTTTCCCTAAATTTGATACTATAAGTGATATACAGCCGACACGAAACAAACATATGCGTTATTTATGTAGCATAACCAGTCTTACTTTCTTTTTAAAGCAGCTGATATTATCAACAGGAAGTGTGCATCAGTGCATCAAGTGTGTACGAACACAGAGAAGAATACATAATTTTTTTTTCATTGTTTGCCTGTTCTGAGAATGTTAATGTAAGAAATTTGTTTTGTAAGACATATAATGCACCGTCTTTTGAGGTTTCAGAGTATGAGCTTTTAGCTTCTGTCTAGTACTGCTTTGTGCAACCGTTCGTAATAACTCGAAGTTTTTTTCTTTCTATTAACCACTGCCCTTTCTGTCGATGCACTCGTTATATAAGTCCACACCTTGTTTAACTTCGTCCGAGTTAGTTATTAGAATCTTGACATACTGGATACGTCATAAATGTTTGAAGCAAAATGCTTCTTTTTACGCCCAAGCGTTCTTATAAACTATTACCGCTGCATGACTTGCTGCAGTCGATTGATTGGTATCGTTGCGTGTTCCATGACGAATAGCCTGAAATTCATTGACATATCAGACGATACTCCTGAAATCTAGTTTTGAATAATATATAGGCAAAAACTGGCAAGGCCATTTTTGAAGTTCAGTTAGCTCCAAATATGACTCCTCCCGTTGCATGATGGTTCAAGAACATATCATGACAGATCTCGTCAGTAACCGAATGAGGCACGTGACCAGTAGAAGACGGATGTATCCGAAGGGCAGAGGTAGATCGACAGGTCGCCATCAAAGCTGTCGATATCATTTTCTCAGTGCAACTCGTCAGCCATTCGTAGCCGATAACTCCTGTATCTTGAGCGCTACATTTGTGAAATAGATTGAAGACTGATTTCACCGAATTGTCCACTGCTTCCCAAGAAAACATGTCCTATGGAATGTCTAACCAGATTTGCGACTATACCAGTGATTTCCTGACAAGCAGTACGCAACACGTTATCCAGGGTGAAGTAATGTCAGTGTTGTCTCAGGTCAATGTAATAGAAGCACCACTGATCATGATATACAGTAGTGCAAATCAGAATCAAGGCATGGATATTTGCAGGAAAATAACAGGTTGGAATACTTGTGTACAATGCGTGTGCAATAGTATGAGATCCAGTATACCAAGAAACGCAGTCAAATGGTATCGCATTTCATGTCTGTAGTATAGTATATTACAACACATCAACGACTCAGGTGTCAGAGGATGGAACTCGGTATACAGGCAGTCGGCTCTCTGCCGTGTTAGTGTGCGCGTATGTGCGTTTACTGCAGACAGGAAACAGACACCATTAATTACAGTGCTTTTTGTGTACATAAACCACGATTCTGAAAGTTGCACAATATGCCAAGCAGAAAACTGTTATGTGATGAAAAAGCAAAAATCAGTACGATAAGGAAATGAAGAACAGTGATCGATAATTTAGTTAGACTTGGTGCACAATGTGAACGGAACGGAAATTATGAACGAAGCAGAAAGTCGTCTGAGTCATGGAAAGGATTATTTTTGCTCAGAGCAAGAGCCACAAACCGTTATTCTTCTCAGTTTGTTGCTGATTTACAGCTGCCGGTAACTGTCAGATGTGTGCGACAAACTTTGTCATATGACAAAAACCTTCAAGAACAGATTGCAGAAACCCGCTCTACCACCTGACTAGAAATATCGTGACAAAAAATAAAAACAGCTACAGACGTCCTTATGATTTGATTTTATTTTGTCGCTACCAGTTTCGACGCTTCATTGCGTCATCTTCAGGCTGTTCTGATGCGGTACAAGTTGATACGATCCCCATGCATGAGAATCGTATCAATCTGTACCGCATCAAAACTGGTAGCGACAAAATAAAACAAAATCATAAGGACGGCTGTAGGTGTTTCTATTTTTTGTCGTGATAGTAATCGGCTGTCGTCCCAGACACCTCCTGCTAAAAGGGTGGACATGCAAAAGCGACCAGAAATAGGTTAATCTGAAGCTTTCTGAAAAACATGCTGTGTCATGGACTTCAGAATGGTATAAAGTGATCTTCAGAGATGAGAAGAAATTTAATTTAGATGGGCAGGATATATTTCAGTATTTTTTTCATAATCTGAGAACAGATCAGCAAGTAAGAAGAAACGGAAATTTTGATGGTGGAAGTCTTATGATTTAGGCAGCCAACGTCTGCATCAATAACCTCCTCCTCATTCACCTACAGCTTCCCACGGAGTGCATCCTCATTGGACCAAACAGAAGGAAGTCGGATGTTGCGAATGGAGGTGTATGAGAAAGAAAGGAGAGTCGAATCAATTTTATGTATATATAAGGTCTGGCGAGTGAAAATTTGTACCGTGGCTAGCAATCGAAGCCGGGTCTTCTGCTTGCTAGGCAGGTGCGTTAGCCACCAAGCCACTTTGTCACAGCGGTTCACACAACTGCGTGGATTACACTGGCGTGCCTCCTCCTGAATCCAAATTGTCACAGGCGCCCCAGTCTATTTTAAATTTCCCCTTACACATGAACAGAATTACCAAGGCGTGCCAAGGCAATCCATGCAGTTGTGTGAAACTACTGCGCCACGGTGGCTTAGTATCGCATCTGCCTACTAAGCAGGAGACTAAGGTTCGATTCCCAGCCTTGGTACAAATTTTCACCCTCCACTTTAGTCTGTGTACATAAAATCATATCGTATGAGACTAGTAAAGTCTCAGAAATTGTGTCACTTCATTTATATGAGTGTGTCATTTCATTTTTATAAGTAGCGGTACCTGGGTTTCCGACTGGATCGCTTTTACCTTCGGAGGGTCTATTCCATAACATGGAGAGCTTCGACAACGCTCTTCGCGAGTAAGGGCAACTGAAAGTAGACTGGGGAGGCAGTGAGAATTTGGGCCGAGGAGGGAGGGGTGCCAGGGTAATCGGCGCAGTTGTGTGAACCGTTGTATCAAAGTGCATTAGTGGCTAATGCACCTGCCTAGTAAACAGGAGACCTGTGATCGATTCCGGCCTTGGTACAAATTTTCACTCAGCGTTTCACTCTATAAACATAAAATCATATCTGTATCAGACCAGTAAACTCTATTCAATTATGTGATTTCATTTGAGTCCAATGAAGTGTGATTGCGCGGTGTGGTACTGTGTTATCATGGAGAAGCCCGTTTGCATATGTACGTTTCTTCAGATTTACGAGGGTAGCTCAGTGCATTTCCGAGTTGACTTTTACACCATACGGGAGTACATCAAACAAAATAATCCCTTCAAAGTCCCAGAAGGGCGTCGCCAAGCCTTCACTGGGTGAGGTCGCAGTTCTGAACTCTTTCTTCGGAGACATGAAGGTGCGGCGCCACTCCGTGGATTGCCGACTGGTTTTCGGTTCGAAGTGATGAGCCCATGCTCCATCACCTGTGGCGATGTTCGACAAAAAATTGTCACGACTACTCGCGTATCGTGCACGTAATTCCACAAAAATGGACCTTTTTGCTTTTTATGGTGTTGTGTTTGGCGGCGAGGAATCCAACGGGCACACGCCATTGAGTAACCCAAACGGTGAACGAGTGCGTGAGCACTACCTACAGAGACATACAGTTGTAAAGCAAGGTGTCTGATTGTGATCTGTCGATCATTTCGAATGAGAATGTCCGCACGTTCCAATACTGCTGGTGTCACAGCTGTGTGCAGCCGGCCGGCATGCAGGACATCGGACAGGTTTGTGCGACCTCGTTGCAATGATGATAGAATCCTCACCCAACGACTTACCGTGCTTTTGTTCACTGCCACATCTCCGCAGACTTTCTGAAAGCGCCTATGAATATCTAATATGCCTTGATTTTCAGCCAAAAGAAACTCAATGACAGCTGTCTGCTTGGAATGCACCTCCGTTATAGAAGCCTGTTTGAAGGCTAGTAGAGCGCCTCTGCCTATGGGAACTTTATGAAACTATACGGGCTGAAAAAGAAATGTTCCACAACGTCCCACAAGAAATCCCGCATTTTTTCAACCGAAATTGGCCGAGAAAGAATAATGTGTTGCTTTACTTATGGAACGCCCTTCGCAGTTGCATTCCCAGGATATCCCCAAATAAAGCATTTAGCTCGAGGAAATTACATTCGCCAGAAACTGCAGTATTACCCAGCTTGATTTCGGCAAAGTATCAACTTGATGAAAGGACTGGTGACTATACAGATGGATCAAAACATTATAATGACCTGCTTAGTAACGTATTGGCCCACCTTTGGAGCGAAGTACAGCAGTGATTCTGCTTGGTATGGATTCAGTAAGTCTTTGGTATGTTTCCGGAGGTATGTGGCACAGGATGTCTATGCAAAATTGACACAGTTCTCAACAACGACGAGCCGGTCGTCTTTGGTCGTGGAACTGGAATCGATAGCATCCAAGAGGTACTCCGTATGGGTCGTATCCGACGAGATGTCAAGGTGAGTTCTCCATCATGCCCTCCAAACCAATCTAGAGCGATTCTGGCCTTCTGACACGGACAGTTATCCTCCTGTAAGATGCTATCGCCGACAGGGATACAGGTGGCCCGCAGTAACGTTAACATACCACGCAGCTGTCGCGATGCTTTCGATTACTACCATATGTCCCACATGTCTTGATTCCGTTTTTAAAATTGATACCGCTGCTTAGAGATCCTGATCTCAATATCAAGCGAGTCGAAAAGTTCTGGCCGTTCCGTTTCCAGCAAATACAATACTTTCTTTTCCGGACGGCTTCCAGCTAAAAGCTACACATGCTATATGAAGAAGGATACAAGTTCAAGGGAAGCAGCTGTCAGTGCTAAGGTTGACGTACACAGAGTGAAGTTATACCGAAAGGGACAACATAGTTAGCACAGGATATGGGTTAAGGATAAACAAAGCAAACACGCAGGTAACGAAGAGCAGCTGTAGGGGGAGCAGCGAATTGCTTAACAGCAAAATTGGGGAGACGCAGTAGTGGAGGAAGTCAGAGAATTCTGGTATAAATAATACCCGTAGTAGGATAAGGATAGGTTAATGCAATACCTGTTACTGAATATACTATACTGGATATCGCTGGAAACAGTAGTAGACTAGACTACGCAAAATAGCTGATAGAGGATGTTACGTGTAGTAGTTAAACAGAGATGAAAAGAGTAATACGGAATAGGAAAATATGGGGGTGAGCTTCAAATCAGTCGAAAGAATGACGTAAAAGAATACTAGATTGTAATGTCGTATTTGTTCACTAAGCCACGGCTGGAAAATTTACGTCTGAATTTAATGGACGAAAATAATATATCCACAGCAACCACAATTTTTGTACGACGGAGTACGTATTTCAGAGCCTATTTCAAAAAATGGCTCTGAGCACTATGGGAATTAAGATCTGTGGTCATCAGTCCCCTAGAACTTAGAACTACTTAAACCTAACTAACCTAAGGACATCACACACATCCCTGCCCGAGGCAGGATTCGATCCCACGACCATAGCGGTCACGCGGTTCCAGATAGAAGCGCCTAGAACCGTACGGCCACACCGGCCGCCCGCGAATTTCAAATGATAGACTTACAATTATGTATGTTAAGTACATTGGTTTACTTCCCATTAGATATTTGTCACTAATTTAATAATAGAATCACATGTTTCAGTGGAGTCATCTGAAGCAGTGACCAGTGACACTTTGTCCCAGAAGTAGTATTAAAAAATGAAAATAATGTTATCAGGACATTGTTAAGCCTTAGATTTCCTGTATCGGGGTGGTGATGCCTGCATTCTGCTCTATTTTAAATTGGGCTACCTATCTCTTGAGGGTTAAACATTTTTATCACTATTGGACAAAGAACGTTGGGTCGTCTACCGATTATACTTTCGAATAAATTACGAAATAAGTATGTTTCCCTGAAGATATGGTTCTGACCCCGCGAAACTGGGTGGATCATTGGATCATAAATAAAGATTTTTCATACGCCTGAAGCGTCCTATTCATCGCGGAACATAATATACGTTGGTATGATTTCATTCACTTTCGTTCCTTGTGCTACATGTGTAGCACATGCTAAACCTATCAATACCATTATTTCATTTAATAAAGACACACACGATTTTGATTCTTTCATCTTCCAGCCTGTTGGAGAAGATGGTCTTGGTGTACTGCCAATAAGGTGACCAAGGCCGGAACATGCTATGCTTGACTTCATGTTATGTAATATGGTAATTCTACAACAAGTTCCATAAGTTCAGATGATGGAAGTATGACATTGTTGAAACCGGTCATCTTGGAACAATAAAACTGCCTATTCTGCGATCGCGATGTACGAAGCCCCACAGCACACCATGTGTACCTTATACAATGAACATCCTATAGTCTGAAGCCTCGTTCTACTGACAGACCGGTGGCAGCTGAGTGAAAAAAACATAAGATTGTCTACTTCGTTCGTTGCAGTGCGAGTGGAGCCAAAGAAAATTTAATCCAGTAAGCAGTATTTTAAAACAAAATACTTTCCGCTTTCCTGTCTACCACAGTGGACAACTCCTATGAACATTGTGGATGGTCGTTGCAGGGTCAACCTTAGTTAAAATTTGCTCTTTTAGCGCGGATGAAGTGCTGTCTGGTTCTGGTTGTGTTTTCCATTGTAATGGTTGTAGTTAGTTCCCCACCCAGAAGTTATGTTTTTTAATGACGACTGTTTAGCGGGCATTATGTGCATCCATATGCATAAGTAGTAGCACATGTGAACACTTGATTATGCTCTATTCTGATTACATTTTTGGTATCTGCATTAATTACTATAGGCGCCTAATCTAGGGTACATAATTTAAAGTTTTTCCTGTTGGACGTCTATAATCTTAATAGTTCTTTTCTTTAATATAATCAGCTTGTTTCATTTATAAACTGTTACTCAGAATTCTGAAAAATTTTCTTGCATTTTCTCCTAAGCTCTATTAAGCATGCTCTATTTGTTAGCCTGGAATTATCTGTTTTCTATTTTATCGTTGTGTGTTTTATCATTCCCAATATGTTTCCATAATGAAAAGTGTAAAGTCATCCAGACGTGTACTAAAAAGAATTTCGGTACATGTTAAATCACACAAATCTGAGTGCTCTAAATTCAGCTAAACACTTAGCGATTACGTTTACGAATAAATTAAATTGGAAAGATCACATAGGTAATGATGTGGAAAAAGCAAACCAAAGACTGGCGGAATACTAGGAAAATGTAACAGGTGTACTAAATAGACTGTTTACACTACACTTGCCCGTCCTCTTCTGTGGAATCCGAATCAGGAAGGACTTACGAAGAACATCGAAAATGTTCGATGAAGGGCAGCTCATTTTGCGTCGTCGTAAGGGAGAGAGCACAACTTCTATGATACGTGAACTGGAGTGGCAATCATTAAAAGAAAAGCGTTTTTTAGAATGAAAAAGTATTTGTTGCGGCAGAATCTTCTCATGAAAATCCAGTTACGTACTTTCCCCTCATTTTGTGAAAAAGTTTTGTTGACGTCCACCCACACACGGGGAAATGATCATCACAATGAAATAAGAGAAATCAGAGCTGGCACGGAAAAATTTAAGTGTTCGTTTTCTTTCGCGCGCTGCTAGAGAGTGGAACAGTAAAGAGCTAGCTTGAATCAACACACAAAGACATTAGCGGGCGGTGGCCATTGATTTATATCAATGGGAAAAGTGGAAAATTTGAGCCTTACCGGGATTCGAGAATCTGGGGTTCCACCTCACTACGCAAATGCGCCGACCACTGTGCCATCTGGACACAGCGGTTATCGAAACAGCACGGACTACCCTTCCTAGCCTCAGGCCCAAATTGTCAACCTGTCGACACGCTATTCATATAATGCCCTTGATCATTAGCCTCATTGTTAGCGGCATTTCGCCGATTCCTGTAAGAAATCGAGCTTAATGTGCATTTGCACTGAAGGGTGGGGGAAATTGGATGTTACTCGTAGTTACCCCTCCCTGCTCCTCGCTCTGTTAACTTCCTATTCACGGTGTGTGTGTGTGTGTGTGTGTGTGCGTGTGTGCGTGTGTGTGTGTGAATTCCTAAGCGATCAAACTGCTGAGGTGATCGGTCCCTAGACTTACACACAACTTAAGCTAACTTATGCTAAGGACTACACTCACACCTGTGCCCGAGGGAGGACTCGAACCTCCGGCGGAAGGGGCCGAGCAGTCCGTGACATGATGCCTCAAACCGCGCGGCCACTCTGTGCAGCTTTCTATTCACAACTGCCACTCACTGTCAGTTCCTCGCCGTGTCCTCGTACTACGATAGATGGCGGGCAAGAGAAAGGTCTCTTTTTCCATGCTGTGGTCAGTTGTGTGACGTAACGGGCGAGTTGTGGCGCCCTGAAAATATTCCAAGTTCAGAGTTGGCGGCCACCGCTCGGGCCGTTTGGCAAGGCGCGACTCGTCAGCAAGTGCGTGATGCCGCACAACGGCCGGAGCACGTGGTCCATCGGCCGCGTGGCTGGGAATTCCGCTGTGACGAGGACGGTGCTTTGTGTCGATGAAGGAGACACGCCGGGAGTGCCAAAGATGGCGGACTTTGTGAAGCCTCAAAGGCAGACATTTCGCAGTTCGTATAGAAAGTAATAGTATCCGGATGAATCATGACACCTCAAAATGAAACATGTTCATTACTAATATTTGCACGACGATTCTGACAGTGTAACCAGATTTACAATATAATTATTAGTTTAAAGTTTAGTGTCTGACGGTAAATTATACAAGTAACACCCAGCAACGAATTTTCAATATAGAAACGCTTCATCCGATTCTGTCGATCGCCGTGTCTTTAGAAAGCTATTAGTATAAACCTAAATTGGTATAAATTACAGGCCATGTAACTTGAATAGTACACGAGTTACTGGAGGTCAAAGTGGCCTATTACTATCGATCCCGTCAGGCAATAAGTACTCCACTTACACGAAAAAACGGTACCAGCAGGCTTATAAATATATTGATTCATCTATGTCTTTGTCAATATCCGATATATGCTATTCATGAAGGAACTAGTCAATTATTTACTGTGTCTTAGAAAGCACAGAGACATTAGGCTCCTGGCCTACCTTTTGCTTCTTTACTTTTGATATGTGTTTATTTAATTGTTTATGTATTTAATAATGTGTGTTAGAAAATATCTATGGTCCAGTCATAGGAATATTAATTTAATTTCAAGTAGTTAAATGTAAATCCAGTATTTCGGATGTGCTTAAATATGTTACATTATGATGGTGACTGTGCGTTGGCATGAAGACATGGCGCGAGCGCTCTAGCCAATCGCGGCGCTCGTGAACAGGGAGAGTGGATGTGAGCATCGTTTCCGCAAAGGACACGAGCGAGACCTAGCACTGCGTAGTTCTGGACGGTAATGCACAGATCACGGGAAGTGCTGGGACGGGACGGCGAGACAGACGCACAACCGCGGGAAAGACTTGGACAGTGGAGCAGTTTGCGCGTGGACGCGAAAGATACAAATACTTCGGAGTGCCGACTTGTGAGATTTCCGTGGCTTCTACAGTGAAGACGTAGTGTGCGTTTAGAAGTGAATATCTCGCGAGCTGTGTTGTCGTTCATTACTAATTACATGCAGTATGAATCCATTGTTTCCCCGTTATTCAACTTATTTTTTTTTTAAATTGCTGGGCCATCGACACCAATAAGTGTTTTGCAGCGAGTAGTTCGCTTTCCGTAATGTTTGCACATGCATTGACAATGCGCTGACGCATGTTGTCAGGCGTTGTCGGTGGATCACGATAGCAAGTATCCTTCAACTTTTCCCACAAAAAGAAATCCGGGGACGTCAGATCTGGTGTACGTGCGGGCCATGGTATGGTGCTTCGATGACCAATCACCCTGTCATGATATATGCTATTCAATACCGCTTCAACCGCATGCGAGCTATGTGCCCGACATCCATCATGTTGGAAGGATGGTGGTGGTGGTTAGTGTTTAACGTCCCGTCGACAACGAGGTCATTAGAGACGGAGCGCAAGCTCGGGTTAGGGAAGGTTAGGGAAGGAAATCGGCCGTGCCCTTTCAAAGGAACCATCCCGGCATTTGCCTGAAACGATTTAGGGAAATCACGGAAAACCTAAATCAGGATGGCCGGAGACGGGATTGAACCGTCGTCCTCCCGAATGCGAGTCCAGTGTGCTAACCACTGCGCCACCTCGCTCGGTGTTGGAAGGACATCGCCATTCTGTCATGCAGTGAAACATCTTGTAGTAACATCGCTAGAACATTACGTAGGAAATCATCATACATTGCACCATTTAGACTGCCATCGATAAAATGGGGGCCAATTATCCTTCCTTCCATAATGCCACACCATACATTAACCTGCCAAGGTCGCTGATGTTCCACTTCTCGCAGCCATCGTGCCTTTTCCGTTGCCAAATAGTGCATATTCTGCCGGTTTACGGTAACGCTGTTGGTGAATGACGCTTCGACGCTAAATAAAACGCGTGCAAAAAATCTGTCATTGTCCCGTATTTTCTCTTTTGCCCAGTGGCAGAACTGTACAATTCGTTCAAAGCCGTCGACATGCAATTCCTGGTGCGTAGAAATATGGTAGGGGTGCTATAGATAATGATGTAGCATTCTCAAATGGTTCAAATGGCTCTGAGCGCTATGGGACTTAACATCTGAGGTGAACAGTCCCCTAGACTTAAAACTACTTAAACCTAACTAACCTAAGGACACCACACACATCCATGCCAGAAGCAGGATTCTAACCTGCGACCGTAGCGGTCGCGCGGTTCCAGCCTGAAGCGCCTAGAACCGCTCGTCCACACAGACATGTTTGAGATTCCCGATACTCTCGCAATTTGTCTGCTACTGATGTGCGGATTAGCCGCGACAGCAGGTAAAACACCTACTTGGGCATCATCATTTGTTGCAGGTTGTGGTTGACGTTCAACATGTGGCTGAACACTTCCTGTTTCCTTACATAACGTAACTATCCGGTGAACACTTGGATGACGTCGTCCAGGATACCGAGCAGCATACATCGCATACCCACTTTGGGCATTGTGATCACAAAAGCCATACATAAACAAGAAATCGACCTTTTCCGCAATTGGTTCAAATGGTTCAAATGGCTCTGAGCACTATGGGACTCAACTGCTGTGGTCATTAGTGCCCTAGAACTTAGAACTACTTAAACCTAACTAACCTAAGGACATCACACACATGCATGCCCGAGGCAGGATTCGAACCTGCGACCGTAGCAGTCGCACGGTTCCGGACTGCGCGGCTAGAACCGCGAGACCACCGCGGCCGGCCCGCAATTGGTAAACGGTCCATTTTAACATGGGTAATGTACCACGAAGCAAATACCGTCCGCACTGCCGGAATGTTACGTGATACCACGTACTTATACGTTTGTGACTAATACAGCGCCATCTATCACAAAGCGGAAGAAGTGGTCCAACTAAAACGTTCATACTTCTGTACGAACTACACGAATACTTAATAAAAAATTGTTTCCTATTTTAAAAAACTGAGTTGATATCCATTTGACCTATGGCAGCGCCATCTAGCCAGCCATAGCGCCATCTGGTTCCCCCCCCCCCCCCCCCCCCCGTCAAGCTAGTTTGTAGTTTTTTCGTTTGATGCTTATTTCGTGAGATATATGGCCCGGTCACTATCAATGGATCACTCTTTATACCGCATTCTCAAAAGTACTTCTGCTATTGTACTCATCATTTAAAGTCGTTGAGATAGAACCTGTAGATTTTATTTAATTTCAATCTTTCATTTACGAATTTCTATATTAATTCGCAATTGCCGAGTGATAAGAACCTTCAACCATTCGATTAATGTGTGTATTCTTCTCGTATACTGTAGACTCAGCAGCATTTGGCCTCTAATGCGGTAACTATGTATCCCGGCCCCTAGACAACGAAACCAGCCAAAACTTTTAATATTTGCAATGCCGAATACGGGGGTGCGTAGTTTTTTGAAAGCCCGCAATTGTTCTCTTTATTTGGCCACAAGTCACTTTACAGTGTCGATTGACGTTTTTTGCACGGCTTTATATATAATCCACAGTCCTTATGATACCTACACGGGAGACATCTTTACATTTGCATCTCAACGAAAGAGAAACTGGTGACAGAAACTGCTAGAGGTGACGAATTCAAAAATAACAGTTCCACCCCGCAGTCTCAGGGCAGCTGTAGCCCCTTCACGTAACCGCCAGCTAACCTGCAGGCTATCGCAATCCTACTAACTCGCTCTGCTTCCCGATATAGCGGCTCGTAAAGCACCACGAGGCTGAGATATCTGAGCAAGAGACCGGACGCATGGCGAAACGTGTAATCGGCCCAGTAAAACACGCTGATGGACGACACCAGTTCCACAGTTGCGGGAAACCCTAAACTGCGCCGTCGTTAATTATGGTAGATAGTGTTTCGAAAGCAATCTCGATTTTTTTAAATCTACAAATATACTCTTCACCATTAAAAGTGTTACACCACGAAGATGACGTGCTACAGATGCGAAATTTAACCGACAGAAAGAAGATGCTGTATTATGCAAATGATTAACTTTTCAGAGCATTCACACAAAATCAGCGCCGGTGACGACACCTACAACGTGCTGACATGAGGAAAGTTTCCAACCGATTTCTCATACACAAACAGCGTTGCCTGGTGAAACGTTGTTGTGATACCTCGTGTAAGGAGGAGAAATGCGTACCATCACGGTTCCCACTTTGATAAAGGACAGATTATAGCCTATCGCGACATTGCTTCTCGCGTTGTTCGAGATCGAATGACTATTATAACTGTTGGGAGAATATGGAATCGGTGGGTTCAGGAAGGTAATACGGAACGCCGTGCTGGATCTCAACGGCATCGTATCACTAGCAGGCGAGATGACAGGCATCGTATCCGCATGGCTGTAAAGGATCGTGCAGCCACGTCTCGATCCCTGAGTCAACAGACAGGGACGTTTGCGAGACAATAACCATCTGCACGAACAATTCGACGACATTTGAAGCAGCATGGACAATCAGCTAGGAGACCATGGCTGCGGTTACCCTTGACGCTGCATCACAGACAGGAGCGCCTGCAATAGTGTACTCAACGACGAACTTGGGTGCACGAATGGCAAAACGACATTTTTTTTGGATGAATCCAGGTTCTGTTTACAGCATCAGGATTGCCGCATTCGTGTTTGGTGACATCGCGGTGAACGCACATTGGAAGCGTGAATTCGTCATCGCCATACTGGCGTATCACCCTGCGTGATGGTATGTGGTGCTACTGGTTATACGCCTCGGTCACCTCTTGTTCGCAGTGACGGCACTGTGGACAGTGGACGTTACATTTCAGATGCGTTACGACCAGTGGCCCTACCCTTCATTCGATCCCTGCGAAACCCTACATTTGAGCAGGGCAATGCACGACCGCATGTTAGATGTCGTGTACGGGCCTTTCTGGATACAGAAAATGATCGACTGCTGCCCTGACCAGCACATTCTCCAGATCTCTCACCAATTGAAAACGTCTGGTCAATGGTGGTCGAGCTCGTCACAATACCCCAGTAACTATTCTTGATGAACTGTGGTATCATGTTGAATCTGCATGGGCAGCTGTACCTGTATACGCCATCCAAGCTCTGTTTGGGGCTCAATGCCCAGGCATATCAAGGCCGTTATTACGGCCAGAGGCGGTTGTTCTGGGTACTGATTTCACGGGGTCCATCCACCCAAAATGCGTGAAAATGTTATCAAATGTCAGTTATAGAATAATACATTTGTCCAATGAATACCCGTTCATCATCTGCATTTCTTCACGGTGTATCAGTTTTAATGGCCAGTAGTGTATGTTTCACACAAAAACAGATTACGATTTTTCTTTGCATAGTATAATAAAGCTAGCTGTCTTATAGTTACTGCGTCCGTGTGAATATTCTGTTTCCCACAGATTGTTCACATATCAAAAAAAAGTTTTGCATCACCCCGATTGCCAGAACTCCTGAAGACAGACGTTGACTATGGATATTGTATCACAGGCACGGTCCGTTTGGCTGTTCTGAAATGTCACTAAACCCGTTAAAAGATGTAAACAACCATGCAAGAGCAACGCCTGTTAGACGGAGGGAGTCCGACAGCCGATCAGTTCCAGTCATTCCACCAGGAAGGAGGCACACGGCTTGTGTTGCCTGTAGTTCAACCATGCCTAGACGGTCAATACCGCTCTTCGATCGCGTTCAGACATGGAAGAGATGCAAACTGTCGATGACATGCCTCGCTCTGGCCGCCCGAGGGTTACTTCTGCATTAGATGACCAATACCTATGAATAATGCTTTTCGTGCAGTCACAGGACGTCGTGTTATCACTCAAATTGTACGCAATAGGCTGCATGATGCGCCACTTCAATCCCGTCGTCCATAGCGAGGCCTATCTTTGCAACCACGACACCATGCAGCGCGGAACAGATGGGCCCAACAACATGCCGAATGGACCGCTCAGGATTGGCATTACGTTGTCTTCACCGATGAGTATCGCATATGCCTTCAACCAGACAATAGTCGGAGACGTGTTTGTAGGCAACCCGATCAGGCTGAACGCCTTACAGACACTGTCCAGTGAGTGCAGCAAGGTGCAGGTTTCCTGCAGTTTTGGGGTGACATTACGTGGGGACGACGTATGCGGCTGGTGGTCAAGGAAGGCGCCGTAACGGCTGTACGATACGTGAACGCTATCCTCCTACCGGTAGTAAAAGCATATCGACAGCATATTGGCGAGGCATTCATCTTGACGGACAATTCGCGTCCCCAACGTGCACATCTTGTGAATGACCTTCAGGATAGCGACACACTCGATTACAATGGCCAGCATGTTCTCCAGACATGAACCTTATCGAACATGCCTGGAACAGATTGAAAAGGGCTATTTATGGACGACGTGACCCACCAACCACTCTGAGGGATCTACGCCGAATCGCCGTTGACGAGTGGGACAATCTGGACCAACAGTGCCTTGTTGAACTTGTGGATGGTATGCCACGACGAATACATGCAAGCATCAATGCAAGAGGATGTGTTACTGGGTATTAGAGGTACCGGTGTGTATAGTAATGTGGACCACCATCTCTGAAGGTCTCACTGTATGGTGGTACAACATGCAGTGTGTGGTTTTCATAAGCAATAAAATGGGCGGAAATGATATTTATGTTGATCTCTATTCCAATTTTCTGTGCAGGTTCCGGAATTCTCTGAACAGAGGTGACGCAAAACTTAGTTGAAGTGAGTAGAAAGAAATAAAAACAAAGCAATAAGTGAAGAAATCATTACTAAATTGACTCGAAAGTTTTGTATGTTGCAGCCATCGTAGCGCTTAAGAAACTGCTGCTGCTACACCTCAAAATTATGTACATATGAAATTACTGCCTGTGTCTGATTTGCCGTTGTTTCCGCTACACCGGGGATGGTTCCTCTGGTAAGCAAACGGCCGATTTCCTTCGCATCTTGTGCTCCGCTTAAAACAATATAGACGTCGACGTTCGTTAATACTGCAGTTTTCAACATTTTTACACATTTGAGAGTTGGACAGAAAGGCAAAATGTGAGAAGGCAGCTAGAATAGTTTATTTCATAGATCAGTTTCTTTATATCGATATAAGGAGGAAAAGTAATGAGGAGCCTTTGAGAGATACGTAGACATGGGTTAGACAAGGGTTAGAAGTTGAACATTCCTTCTTGTGTTGTTCTAATGTTTCAAGCCGCACTGCGATACTCGGTTCTTGCTGTTATGCAGCTGAAGCGGGGGACCACGATCACATCCTAATTACGGTTTGTTCTGTTGAAAGTGTTCTCTTGACCAATGAATCCCGTCTTGAAGGAAGTAATAACGGGTATCACGCTGTATATGAGTGCCAAAGCGATATTTTACGACAACGTAGTACTTCAGGTCACCCGATGATGGCGTCTCGGTTTGAAGTCGAAATATCGTGCGACTTTCAGCTACATCCGACGTGATACCCGAGATATTTCCGTCATGCGATTTCCACCAGGAACGATTTCAAACTCAGATCATTGCTTAGAAGAATCTTAAACGAATGCGTTTTGGACGCTTGTAAACAAACGTATGCCGGTGCACGTAATTTAATTTGTTTCTGCTAGATGACATTCGGTTTCATTGAGTTAAAAATCATAACGAATTAACCGATAAGCTCAATCGGTCTACCTGATTCCTATAAAGTATGGTCGGTGTGTTCTCCAGAGGCACGTTGCTTGTCATATCAGTCCACCTAGAAATTTCTTTTTTTTCACGTTTTGACACGGCATATGATGATATTTCAGTTATTAAAAAATCGAGTGAAATTTACAAAGGACCTGGCCGCATGAGCTTCGATTATCATAGCGACTGAACCAAATCTGGCTTGGATATATGAACTGATTCGGGTGGGAAGGCTGTCATAAAGCCTTTTTTGTATTCTGCAAGTTGGTCCACATCTGTTCCTTGATATCCAGGATACTGGTACTAAACTAACTAAAACTCCCCCCGAATAGGCCATGAAGGCCAAACGGTACCGACGGTACCGACCTGCCGCCGTGTCATCCTCAGCCCATAGGCGTCACTTGATGCGGATATGGAGGGGATGTGGTCAGCACACCGCTCTCCATGCCGTATGTCAGATTCCGAGACCGGAGCCGCTACTTTTCAATCAAGTAGCTCCTCATTTGGCCTCACAAGGGCTGAGTGCACCCCGCTATAGTGGTACTGGTACGAAGTCTGAACTGGTCCCACACATGATCTGTGCCTCTTGCTGGCCGCGGGAGTATCTCAGTGACATGCACATATTTCATAGAGTCACGTTCGGTGTGTGGACGAGCATAGCCCAGTGGAAGAACAATACCGGGATACTGTCCCATGAGGGCAACACGTCACGGTGCAGGATGTCCGCGACGAACCGTTGTACCGCCAGAATTCCTTCAGTCACTACTAGTCATGAGTTGCGACCACAACCAATGGCTTTCCATGCCATGAAGTCATAGACAAATATTATTGAGGTTCTCCGAAGACTGCTCAATAAAACAGCGCAATAATATTGTGGCATGGAGTGTTAGGAATGTTGGCCAATAACGACCTTGCTGCTGTTGATAACGCCTCTACTTTGCTGGAGGCAGGGAAAACGGTGGACGAAAAAATGATTTTCTTACACGCCCCAAAATTGATTTATGGAGTTCAATGCACTCTAATAAAATGTGTTAATTCTTCTTACTTTGTGCTCATATTCAACTGCCCACAGTAAATGCCGGTGGCAATACCAACAAACAGAGAATACAAATATTCCTAGAGACAGTAGCAGAGTGAGACTGTCAACGATATCGTCAATACTGCCCACAGGCAGCACGATATTTATGGACGGCACAATATATTTTAAAAATTTTTGATGTTCTGTATAGTATAGGGCAACTTCCTTATCTTACCTCTTCATGTTCAATATTATTGAGCGTCGGGAAATATTACGTAATATTAGTGACTGCTTGAAGAAATGCTCTGTAGTGAGATAAATATTTATCTGACAGCCCGTTACAGCCACCTATGTACAGGATGACAATTATTGAACTATATGAAATAAAACCATCATAACTTCTAAACGATTTGCGTTAGGACGTTCAAACCGCACGGTTGGTCACGGGATATGATGGGAATTAGCACAATCCCTGTTGTTGTCGGCAATTTGCACATGAAAATGTCCAGGTCAGCAAGATTGGTGCATTCGGGGGATTGGGAATCCGCATTTCGCGATCGAGATCTCTTCACCCTCAGCGCTGGTAACTGTGTGGTGTGCAATGTCCAGTCACGAAAATATCGGTGCGATATTCCTTGTTGGCACGGTGACTACCGAACTATACGTGCAGACTCTGGAAGATGATTTATCCCCATTATCCAAAGTGACCCCGATTTCGACAATATGTGGTTCACGAAAGACGGAGCTCGATCCCATTGAAGCAGGAGAGCGTTCCGTGTCCTGGAGGAGCACTTTGGTGACCGCAATCTGGGCTTAGAGTACGCAGAGGTCACTGGCATGGGCCTCGATTCGCCGACATATTCTTCGGATCTGAACACATACGACTCCTTTTTGTGGGGCTATATTAAAGACAAGGTGTACAGCAATAACTCCAAAATCATCGATGAGCTGAAAACAGCCATTCAGGAGGTCATCGACAGCATCGGATCATGCAGAATTTCGCTATTCGTCCGTGCCACACTTTCGCCAATGAGGCCATGTATATCTAACGTGTCATAACCTAAATCCGAATATATGTAGTGATGTTTACATGTTGAACAAAACGTTTACACACAGCAGATTGTAAGATATTTACGTTTTCTTCATATAGTTCAATAATGACTACCCTGTATGTACTTAGACGTATAAAGGTGTCACATCCATCTAGCGGCATGTTTATCGTAGTTAATGTTCACTATCTACTTAGTAAGTTTTAATTTCATGCCCTGAGGACGAGGACTGCAGGTTTAGCCTGATCACGCAGCTTCCAAAAATATTTATCGTAGACACTGCTGCACAGCATCAGTTTCTAGAAATAATTGTAGTAACAGATTTCGATGGTTCCTTAATGACGTTTTTAAAATAATGCTTTTAGTTAACTTTGTGCACTTTTTGCTTGTTAATTTGTACTAGAGTCACAGGTTCTAGGAACTCCTGTGTTTGCAAATGGGTATGTGGACGTAACATTCGAAAGTGATAGGGGGCAAATAGCTTTTACATCACTTGTCGGAACCCATATAAAACCAATGTCACGTGCCTGAATAAGGCAGGAGTGACACTAAGCGAGATTCCGCGTCACACGGGCAGAGGTCACGGAACTGTTCGCGTGATGCCGTGGCCGTGGTCCACTTTTTTTCATGCACGAGCTGACCAGCGTTTACTGCCGGCCATTTGCCGTGCCCACGCTTTGCTTCCACTTTACGTGACCACATACAAAAGTCAATAACCTTACTCTCGTGTGCCACCTTGATTGCCAACCACCAATGTTTCTCGGCTGCTCTACATAGGGTAGAATATCTTCGAGCAAAATTTGTAGTAGAAGCTCCTCACCGCTATACCGAAAGAATTATTTTGGCCTGACAATTGCATTATCTTTGTAATGACATATTAAGAGTACCTTCAGTGTCAAATGGGCTAAGACATCCTTATCGTGGCTCGCAAAGAACATACCGGTGGCAATTGTTAATGCTATAACTGACGAAGGGAACATTGGGAACACTTAGTACCTTGAGCAAAAATTCGTAGTCGACACAACCAAAAATTCTGAGAATCTTTAGTACAATACTTCCAAATTCCGACGACTAAGTAGTTTGACTGACACACAAAGTGACACTACGGCTCACCTTTGTGACCTAATGAAGCGCGTAATGTCATTTTTCCCATGAATATGTGCAGGAGACAGGTCGGTCGGCTGTTGATTAAATAATTCCGGAACGTTTCGCAAGACGTATTGTTTGGCAGCCTCAAATAGCTGGTGCAGTGTGTCTTTATAATTCCGCAAAGGAAGAATGTAATTTTTCTGAGTCTTTAATACGGCTTCCACAAAAGCGTCCTTACATATTTTACGACTTTATTGCATTCTTTTTCGTGTGACCTCGTACCGGGAACTTATAGGAGGATAGGTGCAGACATTCATCGAAAATATTTGATGATAGGAACCAAGCTGTAACTATCGCTGTTACCTCCACAGGTTACTACTAGTTTCTGACTCATAAGAATATGGTTCAAACGGCGCTGAACACTATGGGACTTAACATCTGAGGTCATCAGCCCCCTAGAACGTAGAACTACTTAAACCTAACTAACCTAAGGACATCACACACATCCATGCCCTAGGCAGGATTAGAACTTGCGACCGTAGCGGTCGCGTGGTTCCAGACTGAAGAGCCTAGGATCGCTCGGCCACCGCCGCCGGCACCAGTTAAAACTGTGAGCTAGTAATCCAGATGAAGCCAGTAGCCTAGCTGTTGTCTCCAGGGCTCCTGTAATTGCACCATTAGAACAAGTCTCACAAACAGTATCAAAACATTCATATCTAAAATTCTTGATTAGAAATTTGCGCCTCCTCACAGACTTCATGTAAAATAAATGAAGTACAAGCAGCAGAAATGAGTTTTTTCAAGAAAGAACTGCAGCCAAGGAAGATCATATAAGAAACTACAGTACTAGGGCCCAAGTAGAGACTTATCACATTAACGAAGAGATTGAGAAAAGTAAAACATTATATAAACAGCATCTAGAGAGAATGACTTTAGAGAGAAACCCACGTCAGACCATGATTTATTAGCCAAGAGAAAGAAGGGAAGTAGAAAGACCCAGAACGAGGTGGCACTGAGAAGTGAGGACGGAACAGGCACAAGTGCTTAAACCTTGATGTGCAGAAGAAGAAGAAGAAGAAGTAAAAGACAGTAAATTTACGAAATTATGACAAATAGCCACACCGTAAAGAAAGTACTATAATAATGTAAGGAATAAATATGGCGTTTAAATACGCACTGTTTTCGCCTACTGAACTCACTGACTCCGTTCTTGAATATTCCACACTGTTTCTTAAATATGACAGTTCGCTGAACATATTTGCAACGGTGAAAAATGACACACTATCGCAAAACGTAAATATCCCAATATTTGACTTTAAATCTATTCTACGTCCTATACATGCTGTTGATTGCTTGTATCGATAAGTTTAACTGTCTTAACTTGGTTAAAATAACGGTCCAGACTGCAATGATATTTATTTAATATGACCAGTTTAGATTTTAAGTTAAAGTCGTCTTCAGAACGTAAGCCCGGTACTGCTGGTACTGGAGGTTTCTAGGTTGTTCTCGTGGCAGCACGGTCTTAACTGTACACTCACCATTATTTTAACCAAATTATAACACTAGAGCTTTGTTCTCCTTCGATAATGTTGTCCAGATTTAATTGTGTAAATTATTAGTAATTTACAAGTTTTTGCATATTCTACACTTTTGAGTGCATATAGTGTCTAGTGTACAAGAATCACACATAGGGCGCTCATATCAGAGAAATTATCTTTCAAAGAGTTTCATAACGGTATATTTTCTTCTGCAAGAGGTGATTCATCATCGCAAACAGATGCTGTCCCCGTATATACTGACGAAGCAAGACATAATAACCGCCAGATTAACATCACGCTGGTCCAACTTCAGAACCCAAAGCAGCAGCGATTGGTAGGTTTCCAGAAGTATGTGGCACCAGACGTCTACGCCCTGGTCACGCAATTCTCGTTAAGTACGAAACAGCGGTTGCTGAGAGCGGATTTTGTGACTGACGGCGTCCCAGATGTGTTTCATCGGTTTCATATCACTTGAATTTCGTAGCCAAGACATCAATGCGAGTTCACCATCATCCTCCTCAAACTGGTGTAGGAGTATTGTGGTTTATGACACGAATACGTACGTTACTGGAAGATGCCACAGCCGATGGGGAACACATCAAGCATGAAGGGATCAGGTGGGCTGGAATAATGTTCACGTAGGCCACAACTGTTCTGGTTTCCTCACTTTCTACAACAGGTACCATGGAAGCGCTAATTAATGTCCCCTACTGTGAAATACTGCCCAGACTGTAATGCATCCGTACTTCAACCGGACGCTCGCCTGAGCGGCAACGCATCTGAACACGACCATTGACCTCATTGGGTAAAATTACACACAATGCCTCTAGTAAATATGGACTCCCTGTATCTTGCTACGCAGCGGTCAGTCAAAACGTTTCCATTACTTATCGGTTGAAAACAGTTTAGCCATTATAGAATTTATGTGAGCATTTGACTGCAAGCTTTACTGTTATACTGATTTGTTTACGTCTGCTCTCTGACAATAAAGTGGCAAATATGAACATATACTTGAAATTTTTTTTCAGATTTTATTTTTCAGTTATCCATTCGTTTTGAAAAAAAAAAGATTTCGCAAATGTTAAAATGCTCCTGTCGCTCTTAATCTCAATGTGCGAGTATTACGTATTGACCACTCTTGGGACTACTGGTTGAGCGCGAGAGATCCTTGGATACGATCAGACTAGTAATGCTGTTGTCGTTGTTGTTGTGGTCTTCAGTCCTGAGACTGGTTTGATGCACCTCTCCATGCTATTCCATCCTGTGCAAGCTTCTTCATCTCTCAGTAACTACTGCAACCTAAATCCTTCTGAATCTGCTTAGTGTATTTATCGCTTGGTCTCCCTCTACAATTTTTACCCTCCACGCTGCCCTCCAAGACTAAATTGGTGATTGCTTGATACCTCAGAACATACCCTACCAACCGATCCACTCTTCTTCTCAGGTTGTGCCACAAACTCCTCCTCTCCCCAATTCTATTCAATACCTCCTCATTAATTACGTGATCTACCCATCTAATATAAAGTGGTGCAAGCTGTTCGAGATACCGAAAAAAGTAGGGGTAAGCTATAGGGAGAGACGGGTCATCTACAATACAACCAAGAGGGAATAATAAGAGGGGACGGCGAGGAACGAAGTGCTCGTATTAAGAAGGGTGCAAGACAAGGCTGTAGCCTTTCGCCCCTACTCTTCAATCTGTACATCGACGAAGCAATGATGGAAAATAAAAGAAAGGTTCAGGAGTGGAACTAAAATACAAGGTGAAAGGATATCAATGATACGATTCGCTGATGACATTGCTATCCTGAGTGAAAGTGAAGAAGAATTAAATGATATGCTGAACGGAATGAACAGTCTAATGAGTACACAGTATAGTTTGAGAGTAAATCGGAGAAAGACGAAGGTAATGAGAAGTGGTAGAAATGAGAACAGCGCGAAACTTAACATCAGGATTGGTCACGAAGTCAATGAAGTTAAGGAATTCTGCTACCTAGGCAGTAAAATAACCAATGACGGACGGAGCAAGGAAGACATCAAAATCAGACTCGCTATGGCAAAAAAGGCATTTCTGGCCAAGAGAAGTCTACTGATATCAAATACCGGCCTTAATTTGAGGAAGAAATTTCTGAGGATGTACGTCTGGAGTACAGCATTGTATGGTAGTGAAACATGGACTGTGGGAAAACCGGAACAGAAGAGAATCGAAGCATTTGAGATGTGGTGCTATAGACGAATGTTGAAAATTAGGTGGACTGATAAGGTAAGGAATGAGGAGGTTCTACGCAGAATCGGAGAGGAAAGGAATATGTGGAAAACACTGATAAGGAGAAGGGACAGGATGATACGACATCTGCTAAGACATGAGGGAATGACTTCCATGGTACTAGAGGGAGCTGTAGAGGGCAAAAACTGTAGAGGAAGACAGAGATTGGAATACGTCAAGCAAATAAAAAAAATCTAATCTTCAGCATTCTTCTGTAGCACCACATTCCGAAAGCTTCTAGTCTCTTCTTGTCCAAAATATTTATCGTCCATGTTTCAATGTCATACATGGTTACACTTCATACAAATACTTTCAGAAACGAATGCTTGACACTTAAATCTGTACTCGATGTTAACAAATTTTTCTTCTTCAGAAATGCTTTCCTTGCCTTTGCCAGTCTACATTTTATATCCTTCCTACTTCGACCATCATCAGTTATTTTGCTCCCCAAGTAGCAAAATTCCTTTACTACTTTGTCTCATTTCCTAATCTATTTCCCTCAGCAGCACTCGAGTTAACTCGACTACATTCCATGATCCTCGTTTTGCTTTTGTTGATGTTCATCTTACATCCTCCTTTCAAAACCCTGTCCATTCCGTTCAACTGCTCTTCCAAGTCCTCCTACTCCAAATTTTTCTTTTGTTTCCCTTACTGTTTGCTTAATATAGAGATTGAATAGCATCGGGGAGAGGCTACAACACTGTCTCACTAGTAAAGGATATGACATAATTGAATCTTACTTTGCAGAGACCATAAAATGGCATCTACCGACAAATCCTTAACTTTCATAATGCAGACACAGTTCCGAGGAAAAATGACGTGGTCTGGGATTCCTGGTGTGGCGTTCTACCGTAGTGAAGAGCCGGCATCCTCGAGTGCCTTACTAGGTGCCGACTCGCACGGAGAACGCTCTGAGCGGCCGGTGTCGTGTTTCTCGCCCACGCGTCGCCATCGCTGTTTTCGAAGCCGAAGACGAAATCGACTCGCTCGAGCAGCCAAGCAAAACATTTCTTCTGCCGGTGTCTCTTCGGAAGCACGCAGGGGAACCTGGAACGTTCCGACTGTAAAACCTGTCATATGAAACACGGAGTTCCAGTCGCTAAGTACAGATTCTTCTATATCACAGACGGTAAGTTTATAAGTCCTGAGAATAGGTTGCATAAAAGGTTTCAGGTAACCAAGAATTCCAGTACTCTTTTCAGATGATTGTACATTCCTGTTTTGTCATCTCAATGAAGAGTTGTTACGTGTTGAATAATAGAAAACGTATCATGTTGAGAAGGGAATGCCAGAAGTTAATCAGCAGGAAATCTGATATTTATCAAGATTTCCCCAAATATTTACAAAAGGTAAATTGCCTCCATATTCCGGATAGCAAGTGCAACATTTTGATTTTGTCTTTAGCTGACTAATATGCCGACCCTTGTAAATGACAAGATTGGAACTGGCCAAATCGAAGAAAATGAGTTGTTAATACGACATGGTTCTCTCTAACTTGTAGCACAAGTAGGAAGTACTACTTGTGCTACTGTGTCAAGAAATAGCAGTGTTCCAGTAACACCGAAGTTTCAGCTGATGTCACTTCGTTCGATTCGTTGGAACCACAAGGTTCTATTTGACAGATGGAACTGTGTGTTTCTATACATGAGTTTCAGTTGCGAATGACCGAGTTCCAAGTGTGCGGTTGGAACGTTGTCATACGAACGCGCTCTAGTCAGTGATTTTGGAACTATCGATTGCTGATCTGGGTTACTGTTTATGTGGTGTTCATAATAAATAATAATGGATGCAAATAATGATTGGATGGACGAATTATTAAAAGATTCCTATTCACCATCCAGTACAGAAAATTACAGTATTTTAATCGGTGCCTGGATATTCATGCATTCAAGAGGTTGATAGTGGGCACAGTGCCATTGAAAAAACCACGATACAGTATGAGTTCTCCTCCCCTATTGGATTCGTGCTATTGATGAGAAATATGGATCGAAAAATTATCTTCGATCAGCACAGTTCTAGATTGCAGACTGCAAATTTATATGACTTTGGATCGATATCGAGGAAATGCAGTTTTCAAGTTATCCCATTTTCGCAAGTTATATTACTGAATTTAAACAAATCCTGGACCAATTTTCATACCAAACATCATTCACTCAAAAACACTGTGCGGCCACCTTTAAGTTTCGCCGAGGAACACGATCAATGGGCACAGCTTTCACTTCTGGAGATAATTGCACAGAACTGAAAAGACAGTTAATTAAACCAAGAAACTTGAATAATACTAAACCATTACTAATAGAAGATGAGGAGAAATGTGTGAATGACATGCTGAAGTACATGCCTCCTGTGGATCAAGAGTATTATAGAACTATCGTGGAGCTGAACTTTCTTATAAAATATGAAACAAAGGCTGACTTCACTGTACTGAAATTTAAATAGACTTAAGTTTTTTATAGCATTATTTTTCTTGATAGTGACGACAATTAATGTTGAATATTTCTATAATTAATAGATTTCTTTGATTAGATGTTATCGTCCTACAAACATTAGTATTTAAACAGGGAAAATATCTACCATATAAATTCTTCATTTCTGCAAGAAAAGAAAACAAGAGAAAGGTAATTTGCTCTTATAAAACGACTGAAGCACTTGTAAGTGCACAAAATGCTTGAATAGCGTGATCACATACTAATTCCTTGTACTTTTAGGAAATTTTTTCAGCACCATATTTGCAAGGAATGATTTGGGAGGAGGGGAGGGTGTTGGAAAGGTTAATACAGTTATGTTGCACTTTTATTACAACGTTTTTGTAAGTGTTCTTTGCAGTTCATTGTGACAAGCATTGACCAGTTCTACGTCAAAAAATCACTTCTGTACATGGTGAGACAACTAGACAATGAGTTCTATTTGACATCAGTTTACGCGAAACGAATGAAGTGTTAAAAGACAGCTTGTCTTTCCAAAGGGTCTATCTATCAAACAGTAGCACTGTCTGGCAGCAAAAGAGGACAAGTCTATTTTACTACATTGCTCAAACTAATGTGGATGATTACTAGCTATGAATTACTCTCGATTCTTTTGGTTAGGCGGGGTTGAATTCTGTGTTTTGAGCCTTTACTAAGTAGTTGTTCTTGTCTTCTGCTGCCAGAGAATGAAAAGGTGATCCAAAAAAGTCTTATGTACAAATTGTTGCTGTCGTTAATTTAAATAAATCCATGGGATGATGGAGGTAAAATTCTCCAAAACAAGCAGCGAGATCAATAAATGTAACTCGTTATGTACTTTCAATTCATAGAGAACATTTCGCAAAAATCTCTTCCCTCGTCTTTCCTAAAATTGCTTCATGCGTCAGAAGACTTTTACTTTTCTAGTGATTCAGGCCTCTCATTCATTTCGTACTCGGCACTTACAAGGAAAAATTTATGATTTCTCGCCCTTTTCGTGTAAGCAGACAGAACCTAACACTCCATCACTCTTTTGGCACCGGTTCACCTACCTCAGAGATCTGAAGCTAAATGTAACGCACGTAGCAAAGGCGCTGAAAATGAAACCGTATCTTTGGCTGCAGGGTGGCAGTTTCAGAAGGCCATGGTAACACATGCTGTCTGCGCCTCTGGTTTCACGAGCTAGAAGCGAGTATTCTTCTCAAAGCCGAGAGTTGGTGATTCCGTAAACAGGAGCCGCCGTCTGTCAGCGACCAGAGGTAAGCACTTCAGAAGGAACCGTCAGCGAACAAGTCGACGTAAGGCAGCCTTCCGTCACCGCCAGCCAACAGATGCAAGGGTCAAATCCAGCCCTCCCTACGTCACCCAACGCGGCTCAGAGGGGTTCTACACACAACGTTCGGACAACTTGGAAATCACTGGCATGGATTAAAGAACTGGCGGTGCGTTTATAGGGTGCACCAGATTCTGTCTGTTGACATTGATTCCAGTATTTGGAAACACTCATTAACCCTCTTATATACATGGTACAGCTTACTACACAGGTAAGGCGCTAGTTGCAAAGTTGTTTCTTGTAAGGAAACGCGAACTATGATTGGTCTCCTGTTTATGGGACTGGTTACAAAACACGCTCTTCGACGTGAGGAAGAATTGCATATCCACATGGAACACTCTTCAGCGGTCAAAAAAGTGTGCTATAGTTACTAATGCGTTATATTTTCATGATATCTAATAACATTTAATACCTTCTTTCTTACAAAAATTTGTAGGTTTTAGTCATCATCTTTGGAACACCACGTTTAGCGAAAGAAAAAATTCCACTCAGAGGAGCGTGGAATCCCACATGGATGTGACACTGAAATAAAAATATCTGATGATTTTTAACAGTGTTCAATACCATAAGCACGCACACACACACACACACACACACACACACACACACACACACACACGTGTCGTTTAGTAGCATATATTACCTTCTGCCGCCCACATATCTATAAAACATTGCAATGAACGCATCAGAAAACTTATATATAAATTATATATAAAAACAAAACGAAAGGATGTCAAACTGTGGCATTTCTAAAGTGATCTGCATTTGCACAACAGTAGTGGAAAAGGTTCCTTTCTACAACATCGTCTATACTAACAAGACAACTAAAACTTGTTCAAATCTGAAAGATTTTCATATCTGCAATGAAAGATAATCACTGGGAATAAGGTAATTCTCAAACGAAGAATAAAGGCTTCACTTTCCTTCTATAAAGAGATTTTGTTGCAGTCTATAGGGAAAACACCAATAAATAGTAAAGAATATGATGCCTCCTAAACACACATCGCGGAAGTTCGATGTTTGAAAGGGTGCTGTTGCACAGCCGTAAAGGCATGTTATAGCGCCAACCTGTGTACGAAGGAGGAACAAAGCTGTGAGCATTAAATTGATGATCACGTAACAGTTCTGCTGTATTTCACTTGATGAAAGAGTATTGTTTAATTTGAAAAAGTGAGTCACCAAACAATGATCATATCATGTAGTGACATCAGCGAAGAAATTTTGTTGAATTACATGTGTTTCGCTCTGAAAAATTATCTAACACTTTGGGCGTAAAATGCGCTTCACAGATTCCGTTTTCCACTTATGCTAATTTAACATTTCATGTGGGAGAACCTCCAGAAGTAATGTAAATCATCTGTGGAATCATAAGCGACACTGATAGTTTTCAGGACGCGTTCTCAGATCTGCAGTTGTTAAGGAGAGAGCTTGCGATAAGGAAGGAAAACGAATTTGGGTCGTACTCTAGCACAGTTTTCGCTTGGCTTGTCACCGTTCCCACTCATAACATTTTCTGTTGTTTCATATTCACTCGTTTCATCCGTATCCATCTATTAATTTCATTTCATTGCCTTTTTATAGGAGTGATTTACGAAGTAACGTACAGGATCAAGGATGGGCGTCACCTTGTAGATAGCCATAGTTTACAGCCAACGCCGTTTGCTGTTACTTTCGAGAGGTCAGTCTTCACCTACGCACTTCTGTCTTTGCGTGCACCTTCTCCAAATTATTCAACTCAACGGGTAACCTATTTCTTCTATTTTGACCATGTGGGAATCACTACGGGATAGCATCTCTTTCGGTCTCCATTACCGCTATGTGCACCATAACATATAACGTAACCTCTTAAGATGACGTCCTACACATTCGTCGTTGCAGAATTGCATTGTAGCCACAGGATGCAACAAAACAAACTGATAAGTTGTATACAGAATTTATCACCTGTGTGGCACCTGTAATAATGATTTTTATGCGAGTAGAAAATATTTCAGACAAATGTTGTTTGGTTACAAAAGTCCTGTCACAAGCATTTTTTAAAATCAATCATATTTTTGCACTGCATCGGCGTAAGTATAACGTATATCTTGCATCGTTGATGCTGGAAAGTGGTGTTACGTAAAAGGCGGCACGCCATTCAAACGGCCGCAACAAAGGTTCAAATAATCCTCGTATGTAATATCATTTTACTCTGTAGTTTTTTTGTCAGGTGTACAAACATGTCTTACACTGCTCTACTTCCAATCTAGTGAAACAAGTACCATTAGTCCCATTCAAGACGACACCAGTGACTGTTGTATTTTTTAGAATGGATCACTAGGAGTGTACCGGTAGTGCAAGAAGATAGGGCTTTTGAAACCAAACAACCCCTGACAGAACCACTTTTTTGTCACATGAAGATTAACACAGTTCAAGCAAGTGCTGGGTTAGGTGAGAGTCATGTGCATGTTCCGTGGCGCACTATAGAGACATCTTCTTATAATATGAATTGATTTTTTTACGAAAGATTTCCATGGCTGTATACCTCACTACTTTCTGTGCCACACTAACAAGGGGAGGCCGCCAATTGCGAAATTCAGATTCGATTCATACTGCGCATAATAAAAGCTCATAGCCAGAGGTGTAATGTGACAAAGCCCGAAGAGGCACTTCTCAGCCGTTTTCGTGAAAATCGACAGTTAAAATAAACCGTTGCGGTGAAATACTCTCTACGATTATTAATTTTCTGCAGCGTCGTGGCGCAGCGGTAAGCGCTCGGATCCGTAATCGGAAGGTTGCCGGATCGAATCTCGCGCCCTGCAATTTTTTTTTATTATTGGTGTTTTGTAATTCAAACATTAATGAATTGCTTATGCATGTTGGTGGAGGCGGGTCGCTCTCCAAATTGTACCGCCTCCGTTTGTTTAACAGGGTGTACAAAAGCTCTCACGTCCGCACTGATTTTTGACGATGTTATAAGTTGCGATACGGACCGCATCTACCTTCTTTCGAAGTTAGCAGGCAACTACGCTGTTATGCGGCGGCTCGTTTTGGCCCATTCAACATCTGTCCTTCAAGTGTAACGAGCGAGTAACGGAGTTTATATTTCATACCTGCCACAGCTAATTTGTGGGGTCTCTATTCTAATTCGAACGTTTGACTTACGCTATACGTATTCGTTTCGGAATATCGTTTCTACGTCTTCCGTTAACTATACGTGGTTAACATTATGAAGACAATAACATTTGTGAAATACAACTTTGTTTGCGGAAAACATAATGATGTTCGAAGTCGCCAGTCTTTCCACGACAAACGACTTTCAACAACTTATTATATGCATAATTGTTGCAACTGATTGCCGGGAATTATATATATATATATTACAAAAAACTAATAATAAAAAATTGCTCGAGATTCGGTCCGGCGACTTTCGGATTACGAACCCGAGCGCTTACCACTGTGCCACGACGCTGTAAAAAAATTGTTAACCGTAGAGAGTATTTCACCGCAACGGTTTCTTTTAACTGTCGATTTTCACGACAACGGCTGAGAAGCGCATCTTGGTGCTTTGCCATATTACACCTCTGGCCATGAGGGTTTATTATGCACAGTATGAATCGATTCTGAATTTCACAATTGGCGGCCTTCCCCTTTTAAGTAGGATAGTGTAAATCACTTCTCGTTGTGACAATATATGTTTGTGAATGTTGCTGTTCCTTTTATTTGCGCTTGGTTACTGTCAATAAACGTCATAAGGGAGTACATGTACTGTGAGGCTGTTGTCAGCATGCCCAAAAGTTTGAAGAGATGTCTACATGAGGTTCTACAACGGACACCACGAACTATCCTTATACACACTTGTGTACGACGAAACTTTTTATCTTCAGTGGATGTGTTATCGCAGCTTAAGCTGCCATAAGGCATTAGCGAATGAAGAGGGAAATCGTAAGTAATATTTTTGTATTTTTATTTCGGAAACTTGACATTATCTCTAACACAAGCATAGACGCTTGAGAAAATATGTAACACGTGACTTCGAGTTCACATTTCTAGGAATACGAATTCCTAAGAATGTTGGATATTCTATTTCATTCATTGGCGTGCCCTCAAGCACAATTTCTAATGATTTGGTCAGGTCTTGCACAGTACTGAACTGCATGTGTTGTGTTTTGCGTAAATTCAGTGGTATTCCGTTTGCAGAGGACCAGATGTCAGTTGTCGAGAAAATATTATTTATATTTTGAGGCGTCTAAGTTACACCATTAGTTTCGATTATAATACTTGCATCACCAAGAAACAGAAGCATTTCCGCTTCTTGATTGTGTCACAGAAGATCACTTATAAAGGAGCATTTTTCTTCAATCTCCAGTCGGTAGCTGAACTAAAATCACAGTGAAAATCATATGACGTTTTGCGTAGATGTGTTATGCAGTGTTCTCAGTATGCCAGCTTATCGCGTCACGTCGCACGTTTCACTTCTGAGTACACAGTGAGCACCTAAAGATACCTACAATAGTGTGAAATCCTTCTAACAGGTTTCGCCTGATGGCATGCAGCCCATATTACGTAACTCATTAATTGTCTCGAAATTTAGTAGAAAATCGGAAGAAATTCTGGTCGTATGTAAAGTACACAAGGGGCAAGACGCAGTCAATACCTTCGCTGAGCAGTGCCGATGGCACTGTTACCGACTACTGTGCCGCTAAAGCGGAGTTATTGAACGCAGTTTTCCGAAATTCCTTCACCAGGGAAGACGAATGGAATATTCCAGAATTTGAAACACGAACAGCTGCTAGCATGAGTTTCTTAGAAGTAGATACCTTAGGGGTTGCGAAGCAACTCAAATCGCTTGATACGGGCAAGTCTTCAGGTCCAGATTGTATACCGATAAGGTTCCTTTCAGATTACGCTGATACAATAGCTCTCTACTTAGCACTCATATACAACCGCTCGCTCACCGATGGAACTGTACCTACAGATTGGAAAATTGCGCAGGACGCACCAGTGTTTTAGAAGGGTAGTAGGAGTAATCTCTTGAACTACAGACCTATATCATTGACGTCGGTTTGCAGTAGGGGTTGGAGCACATACTGTATTCAAACATTATGAAGGGAACGATCTATTGATACGCAATCAGCATGGTTTCAGAAAACATCGTTCTTGTGCAAAGCAGCTAGCTCTTCATTCGCACGAAGTAATGGCCACTATCAACAGGGGATCTCAAGTTGATTCCGTATTTCTAGATTTCCGGAAAGCTTTTGACACCGTTCCTCACAAGCGACTTCTAATCAAGCTGCGGGCCTATGGGGTATCGTCTCAGTTGTGCGACTGGATTTGTGATTTCCTGTCAGGAAGGTCGTAGTTCGTGGTAATAGACGGCAAATCGTCGAGTAAAACTGAAATGATATCAGGTGTTCCCCAGGGAAGCGTCCTGGAACCTGGGCTGTTCCTGATCTATATAAATGACCTGGGTAACAATCTGAGCAGTTCTCTTAGGTTGTTCGCAGATGATGCTGTAATTTACCCTCTAGTAAGGTCATCCGAAGACCAGTATCAGTTGCAAAGCGATTTAGAAAAGATTGCTGTAAGCTGTGGCAGGTGGCAGTTGACGCTAAATAACGAAAAGTGTGAGGTGATCCACATGAGTTCCAAAAGAAATCCGTTGGAATTCGATTACTCGATAAATAGTACAATTCTCAAGGCTGTCAATTCAACTAAGTGCCTGGGTGTTAAAATTACGAACAAATTCAGTTGTAGAGACCACATAGATAATATTGTGGGGAAGGCGAGCCAAAGGTTGCGTTTCATTGGCAGAACACTTAGAAGATGCAACAAGTCCACTAGAGAGACAGCTTACACTACACGACAGTCGTTCGTCCTCTGTTAGAATATTGCTGCGCGGTGTGGGATCCTTACCAGGTGAGGTTGAGGGTGGACATCGAAAGGGTGCAAAAAAAGGGCAGCTCGTTTTTTATTATCACGTAATAGGGAAGAGAGTGTGGCAGATATGATACTTGAGTTGGTTGGAAGTCATTAAAGCAAAGACTTTTTCTTCGCGGCGAGATCTATTTACGAAATTTCAGTCACCAACTTTCTCTTCCGAATGCGAAAATATTTTGTTGAGCCCAATCTACATAGGTAGGAATGATCATCAAAATAAAATAAGAGAAATCTGAGCTCGAACAGAAAGGTTTAGATGTTCGTTTTTCCCGCGCGCTGTTCGGGAGTTGAATGGTGGAGAGGTAGTATGATTGTGGTTCGATGAACCCTCTGCCAAGCACTTAAATGTGAATTGCAGCGTAATCATGTAGATGTAGATGTAGATGTAACTGTCATGAGTTCCCTTTCTCACAACATTTTTTGTCGGCATACTGCACGTGCAACGAAGATGCTCCTGCAGCCTTTTAGATGGGAAGTGTTTCATCACCCACCATACGGCGTATACTTGGCTCTCTCTGATTTTCGTCTCTTCGCTTACATGAACCGCTGATTATGAGAACAGCATTTTAGCACGGACAAAAACTGCTGACCAGCGTTGGAAATTGGTGGAAATTACGGGTGGCCACCTTCTATGAAGACGGTATTAGACAGTTGCTACCGCACTAAGACTGATGTCTTAACTCGCAGTGGCGACTTTGCAGAGAAGTAGCTGGGAAGTGTAGCAAATGTTACTAACAAAACATTTTTTTTATTTTCCTTGTGTTTCCATTTCACGACTGATCTAAGATTGACAAAAAAAGCCCTCTCATATACGACTGATCTAAGGTTGACAAAAATAACCCTCTTGTATAAAAGTAACAAGATAGGTCAACAATATCAACCCTTCCGGTTGCACCTGTCTTTATCATTCTCCATTCAGAAGATGTTGTTGCATTGTAGGCCTTTCTTGAATTTCTAAAGACATCACTGTATACAAAAAACTTGATAAGTGCGAATGGGGTTCCGTACAAACTTAAGTAAATAGGTAGTTATTCTATAGGTTTTGAAGTATGTTTTGCGAGTATTAAAATGTGTGGCACAAATTGCGTTATCGTTTGATTGCACTAACTTAAAAGCGCAAATATTTTCCTCTGCCGAGGCACCCTAGACCTTAGTATTTGACACACATTTCACTTCAATACTTGCAGCTGTACCTGAGAAAAAGCAGTCTTAACACACGGACAGACAAACAGACGAACAACGAAGAGATTATATAAGAGCTCCTCTTTCAATGATTTAGGCATGGAAACCCGTAAAAATTGATTAGCGTCCGTCTGCGCAGCGGTGTGTGTGTGTGTGTGTGTGTGTGTGTGTGTGTGTGTGTGTGTGTGTGTGTGTCATTCAGCAAATTTACCTTACGACTGGAGTCAATTCAAACACGTCTGGTACAGATAGTACTTAGTATCAGCACGCAATTACCATGTGAGTAAGAAATTCGTGCCATCTTATTTGCGGGGGTGAGCTGGGATACTCATGATACTGAAAAAGACCAGTTTTAGTTGAACGTGGTATATATATGATTTACACCCTGTGATATGAAATTCTACTTTGGTAAGACAACAATTATATGACTCTCAGAGATTAGGGTCAGGTGTGAGGGTGACGTGATCATCTGAAACGATAGATATTTAAACGCTTGAGTGGTGACAGTCCTGATTATATTTATCTCCTAAGGATGGGAGAACACACAAAGCGCAAATCTCCAGAAATTGGAGTAAATGCACTTGTAGTTTACCATCAGGGAAACGTTATGTGTTTGTTTATAATACGACATATGGGGTGACATGTAACCAAAGCTGTGGAACGCCAGAAGAAATCTGAGCCAAAATCTGCAAACGTATGGGTTTCTATCAACGAAAAAAAAATTATGTGCTGACAAAACCGCTCTAGCACTGCCAGAAGTGGTAACGGCGATGGGGAGAAAGCACTTGTAAAAATAATCTAAACCATCATTATCAATGTCGAATCCATAATTTTAGATGCTCTTAAGCTGATGTGACAGTCCTGATGTCAAATAACCAGCCCTCTGCGGCATATGTGGATTGACGGTACAAAGAGATTTCGTATGTAAAGTGTGGCAGTGGAATGTTTAGCGCCATTTGAATCTTACTATCCGTTAAGTACTGTGTACTGGATATGAGATCACTGTATTTCCCCAGTGGTATGCTTTATATTTCATGCTACACGGGTGCTTAGTGTTTGTTTATTCTTGCACCTGGAGTGGAAACGAAAAACGCAGTATGTAATAAGGTTAACTAACTAACGCTCTCTTTCCGGACAGGACATGAAGGCCCAAAGGTACAGACCGGTCGCCGTGTCATCCTCAGACCACAGGCGTCACTGGATGCAGATATGGAGGGGCATGTGGTCAGCACACCGCTCTCCCGGCCGTATGTCAGTTTCCGAGACCGGAGCCGCTACTTCTCGATCAAGTAGCTCCTCAGTTTGCCTCTCAAGGGCTGAGTGCACATAATAAGGTTAGCGTTGTATTAATATTAGCATGACATTGTAAAAGATTTTATTTTATGATTTATACATTGTATTTACACACACTCACTAACACACACACACACACACACACACACACACACACACACACACACACACACACACACACACACACTGATGAACCAAAACATTATGAGCACCTGCTTAATAGGTAGTTTGTCCGTCTTTGGAACGAAGTATATCACTGCTTCCGCGAATCAGGGATCCAACAGTTTATTGGAAGGTTTTTGAAGCTACGTGGCATTGAATGTCTACTCACAGGCTGCGTAATTCGATTAAAGAATTGGCCGCTGATTTGCGTATCCGGTGACTGCGCCCGATAGCGACCCAGATGGTTTCCATCGGATTTACATCAGTCTGATTTGGTCTAAGAGACATCAAAACGATTCTCAGCCACTGTAAGAAGGTTCTGGCTCTGATATATGGTCAGTTGCATTGCTGAAAGATGACGTTGCCGTCGGGGAAGACCTCAAGCATGAAGGAACGCAGGTGGTTTTCAGCTGTCAACGTGTCTTCCATTACTACAAGTCCCATGCGAACGCACGAGACTGTCTCCCGTAGCACAATACTGCCGTCAGCAGCCCCCGTCCGCTGCACGTTTCGAGCCGCCGTTCATCTAGACGGTGACGTGCAGCAAAAATGTGATGTACCGGAGTAGCTGATATGTTTCCATTGATCGACGGTCAAATCCCGATAGTTGTATGTCCACTGCAATCCTAACTGACAATGTCGTTGGGTCAACATATGAACACATACGGGTGGTTTCCTCCAGGGCTCCATATTCAACATTGTACAATGAATGGCGTGCTTCAACACACTTGTGCATGCACGCGCATTGCGCTCTTTCAGCAGAGGTGCCTCAGATCACCATCTATCCTATTTTACAGAGTAGGCAAGACTCCGAACCCCACGTTTTGTGAAGTCGTGGACGTCCAACAGTTTAACGCCAAGTGGTAGTTTCCCTATGCTTCTACCTCTTTCCGTAGACGCTCGCGACAGTAGCTCGTAAACACCCGACCAGCTTCACCGCTCTGAATTATAGTTATCTACCCTTTGTCAAAATCATTTAACATTGATTTGCCCATTTGCAGCCCATATCTTCGCTAAGGTTATCCCCAGTCCGTGTCTGCTCCGTTTACACACCTTTGTTACCGAGTCACGTGCCCTCTACACCACCAGGTGGCATGCAAAGCCGCGGTGGCAGTGGTCATAATGTTTTGGTTTATCAGTGTATGTTCTTACGCTACAACAAGTTGCATTGCATTTCTTTTGCTGTGTTGTATATACCTGGGATGAATAAGTGAGCTGACAGATACGGGTAATCAGGCACTAAGTGAAGAAAGTTTTCATAATGATTTTCTATTTATTGTAAATGAAATAAACTACTAACATAATTACGTAGGCTACCACAGCCGGTGTCAAGATGATTTTTTTTTTTTTTTTTTTTTTTTTTTTTTTTTTTTTTTTTTTTTTTTTGCTGTTAGGAAACATCTTCCACCAGAAAGGCTTCAAACCGATCAAGCCCATTTTCCACAGCAGCCACAGGATCAGCGACATAATAGGTTTCACTCGGATGCAGTGAAGAACCTTATACTGTAGGAGTACATGAGCCATATTGTGAGAGCGGAGCTACGTACGTTAGTGAGCCAGGGAGGCCGGTCAGCACACGTAGAACATGATAGCTATGAGCGATTAGCACGGCGCTATATATCAGCAGTAGGGGAATACCACCGTGACTTTGAACGACCTGTCACGTTCCACGAAGCACGAATACTGGCGAAAGAGTCGTGGACGTGCCATCACAATGCGAGGGGTGACTGAAATTGTTAAGAAGCCTGACAATATTTCTAGAGAGGATGGCTACAAATTTCCAGCATCGTGGCTGCCGGCTATACCAGTGCGATCGGCCACGAGCGGTCACGGGGCAGAAGGCTCACCGCGTAAACTGTGTTCTGCGAAACAATAGTGTGTGTAAGTATTCCTCGAACAACTATTAATAATATGGCGTTTTTTGGACATATTGACCGAACCAATTTTTATGATTTTCTTATTATTAGTTATGATTCATAATTGAATAAATCACTTTTTTTAATTTTATTAACCTTCGTAACAAGCAAGATTTTTTCATCAACGTACCAAGATTCTCGAAGTGTTCCCGCAGAGGAAACGTTTGGGAGCCCCTGGCCTAAAGAAATAGCTTTAGAGGAACTGCCAGTGCATTTCCGAAACACCAGGAAGAAAACTTGCCCACCAGAAGCGAAATTCCGATTTGCAGACAGTCGTCAATCCTCCAGAAGCCGGATAGTCAACGAATAGCCTCCCTCCCACCATCTCCCTCTCGCCATGAATACTCTCATATATTCTAGGACTAATGAAGTTCCACAAATATAACGTATAGACACCATTTCTTTCCAATAAATAGCCGGCCGCTGTGGCCGAGCGGTTCTAGGCGCTTCAGCCTGGAACCGCACTGCTGCTACGGTCGTAGGTTCGAATCCTGCCTCGGGCATGGATGTGTGTGATGTCCTTAGGTTAGTTGGGTTTAAGTAGTTCTAAGTCTAGGGGACTGATGACCGCAGATGTTAAGTCCCATAGTGCTTAGAGCCATTTGAACCATTTTTTTGCAATAAATTGGAGCACTTCCCACCTGTGAAACCAGTCTTGGCCTAAGGAAGGCCGTTGTAATACGACCGAAAATCTGTTAAATATTTTACACTTTTAAGCATTACATGCACTACTGTTTGGGAAAGTGAAACACCTAGACCTAGAGATGTGACCGCAATGAAATTTATTCCACCAGTTGGAGATATGGCACTACACAAATGATTAGAATTACAGACCCGTATGTGAACAACGACTGAAAATTCAGTAAGGGTCGTGGCACGGAATCAAAAGAGCACTTGAACATGCTCCTGTGGAATATTCTGTCACCCAGTTTGTAGGCGCGTTCGCAAAGCATCAACTGTGGCTGCCGCAGGACATCAACGAACAAGTTACAGACCGACCATACCCTAGATATATTCGATGGGCGACATGTCAGGGAAGTGGGCAGATCAGGGAAGCGGTGGAACCCATCGTTCTTGGAATAAGGCTTGCACTTTCCTCGCCATATTCGGATACCTGCTGAAATATGGCCCGCAGGAGGGGCAATGCCTCGGAATGTGAAACCTCGCTGATGAGTGGTAGCTATTCACATTGCCCTCAAGGTTTGAGGACGAGAGATTGAATGTTACGGACAATGGCGCCCCAAACCCCCACACTTGGCGTTTGTCCGCTATGGCACTCAACGGTACAGCCTACCCTATTGCATTCACCACGGTGGCGTCGAACGCGTAAGCAAGCATCGCAATAGGGCTAATTGAAGGAAGACTAGTGCGAAAATACAATGGGCATTTGAAAAGTCCGTGGAAAAATAAAAACTACTTTCCCGTTTGGGGTAAACCTTTTTTTATTTTTCGACACAGTCGCCTTTTAGACTTATACACTTCGTCCAACGCTGTTCTAATTTCTTGATCCCTTCCGAATAATATGAATTTTCCAAGTCTGCAAAATAGCTATTAGTTGCTGCAATCACCTCCTCGTTTGAATAAAATCTTTGTCCCACCAGCCGTTTCTTCAAATTGGGGAACAAATAGTAGTCCGAGGGAGCCAAGTCTGGAGAATAGGGGGAATGTGACACGAGTTGAAATCCTATTTCCATTAAATTTGCAACCACAACTGCCGAGGTGTGTGCTGGTGCATTTTCGTGATGGAAAAGGACTTTTTTGCGGTCCAATCGCCGTCGTTTTTCTCGCAGCTCGGTTTTCAAACGGTCCAGTAACGATGAATAATATGTATCTGTAATAGCTTTACCCTTTTCCAGTTAGTCGATGAGGATTATCCCATGCCAATCCCAAAATACAGTTTCCATAACCTTTCGGGTCGAAGGAATGGTCTTCGCCTTTTTTGGTGGAGATTCTCCTTTGGTAACCCATTGTTTAGATCATTCTTTGGTCTCAGGAGTATAGTAATGTATCTGTGTTTCATCTAAAATGACGGAACGACGCTTAAAGTCCTGCGGATTCTTCTTGAACAGCTGCAAACCATCCTTGCAAAACTTCACACGACTCCGTTTGTGGTCAAGCGTGAGCAATTGCGTAACCCATCTTTCGGATAGCTTTCTCATGTCCAAATGTTTATGCAAAATATTATGTACCCGTTCATTCGAGATGCCTACAGCACTAGCAATCTCACACACCTCAACTCGTCTGTCATCCATCCCCATATCATTCATTTTATCAATGATTTCTGGAGTCGTAACCTCCACAGGGCGTCCAGAACGTTCAGCATCACTTGTGCCCGAAATGGCTACTCCGAAAATTTTGAAACCAGTTATAAACTGTTCTAATAGAAGGTGCAGAGTCACCATAATGTTTATCAAGCTTCTCTTTAGTCTCCTGAGGCGTTTTGCCTTTCATAAAGTAATGTTTAATCACCACACGAAATTCTTTTTTGTCCATTTTTGACAATTACTTGACTACCTTGATTCACACGAATGCCAAAACAAAGAAATAGACCAATATGGCTGAAACTTGGTGGGCGTTCTTTCCGAGGATGCTACTAAGTAAACATGTCCTCGATACGGACCGGTAGTGCCATCTCTCTGACTCTGAACGGACTTTTCAAACGCCCCTATTTTGGAGGTCAGCACGCCAGTGTCGGGGTTCACGTGTTCACTGTAGTCTCAGCATTGGTGGGTTCTGGTCTGTGGAAATCGACGCAATGGCATGTTGGCCACTGGTCCAATTCACAAAAGACAGCGTAGAACAGTCGACGCTAGACATTTCCACACCCGTTCGGTTCTCCAACATCGCACCAGCGCTGAGGACGAAGCTGCTCCGGCCGTTACAGCCAAGCGCACAAGATGGTGGCCAGCTCACGCAGTGTGATATTGTAACGGCGCTGTGTACTGCTCTTCACTGGTTCCACATAACTTCTCATTTGAAGCAGCGTGCCATGTACGAGCGGCGATAACGACAGACCCAATGATTGTGCCCCTTTCGAACGCACTGACATGCTGATATTCCACCCGGTGATGCCGGCGAGGTATATTGGCACTTGGTTACACGTTTCCACTTCGTATGACGGCTCTGCTCCGACTGAGTGTTGCACGCACTGATTTTGCTGGCCACACAAAAGAGGTCGATGTTGGGTCTACATGCACGCCACGTCACTGCCATTTAAATCACCACTTGTGGTTCCGCTGTGCTAGACGTCCCCTTATCGTGGAGTGCTGCAGACCACTGCTCCTGAGCGTTTCCCTTTTTACGAACAGGTGGTGCTCAATGACGGAGGCCAACGCCCAGAAGAATTTTAAGTATCTAAACCTGCAATAATCTAATTCGGCTGTATTTCTTTCTTCCTTTATTTCTACGTTTCACCGGCTGATGTAAAATTTATACATTACTGGCCATGAAGATGACGTGCTACAGACGCGAAATTTAACCGACAGGAAGAAGATGCTGTGTTATGGAAATGATTAGCTTTTCAGAGCATTCACACAAGGCTGGCGCCGGTAGCGACACATACAACGTGCTGACATGAGGAAATTTTCCAACCGATTTCTCATACACAAACAGCAGTTGACCGGCGTTGCCTGGTGAAACGTTGTTGTGATGCCTCGTGTAAGGAGGAGAAATGCGTACCGTCACGTTTCCGACTTTTATAAAGGTCGGATTGTAGGCTATCGCGATTGCGGTTTATCGTATCGCGACATAGCTGCTAGCGTTGGTCTAGATCCAATGACTGTTAGCAGAATATGGAATCGGTGGGTTTAGGAGCGTAATACGGAACGCCGTGCTTGATCCCAACGGCCTCGTATCACCTAGCAGTCGAGATGACAGGCATCTTATCCGCATGGCTGTAACGGATCGTGCAACCACGACTCGATCCCTGTTCCAACGGATGCAAGACAACAACCATTTGCACGAACAGTTCGACGACGTTTGCAGCAGCATGGACTATCAGCTCGGAGACCATGGCTGCGGGTACCCTTGACGCTGCATCACAGACAGGAGCGGATGCTATGGTGTACTCAACGACGAATCTGGGTGCACGAATGGCAAAACGTCATTTTTTCGGATGAATCCAGGTTCTGTTTACAGCATCATGATGGTCGCATCAGTGTTTGGCAACATAGCGGTGAACTCACGTTGGAAGCGTGTATTCGTCATCGCCATACTGGCCTACCACCCGGGGTGATGGTATGGGTTGCCACTGGTTACACGTGTCGGTCACCTCTTGTTCACATTGATGGCACTTTGAACAGTGGACGTTACATTTCAAATGTGTTACGACCCGTGGCTCTAACGTTCATTAGATCCCAGCGAAAAGCTACATTTCAGCAGGATAATGCACGACCGCATGTTGCAGGTCCCATACGGGCCTATCTGGATACATAAAATGTTCGACTGCAGCCCTGGCCAGCACATTCTCCAGATCTCTCACCAACTGAAAACGTCTGGTCAATGGTGGCCCAGCAACTGGCTCGTCACAAAACGCCAGTCACTACTCTAGATGAACTGTGGATTCTCGTTGAAGCTGCATGGGCAGCTGTACCTGTAGACGCCATCCAAGCTCTGTTTGACTCAGTGCCAAGGCGTATCAAGGCCGTTATTACGGCGTCGGGTGGTTGTTCTGCGTACTGATTTCTCAGGATCTATGCACCCACATTGCGTGAAAATGTAATCACATGTCATTTCTAGTATACTATATTTGTCCATTGAATACCCGTTTATCATTTGCATTTCTTCTTGGTGTAGCAATTTTAATGGGCAGTAGTGTATGTGCTGTTAGAGAGACCATAATTAACTTGCAAGAAACTTGTCTCTGTAATAAGTTGGTGGACGTTCTGTGGCAGTGCAGAACTTAGGACAACGTGCAACTGCGTACCCCGCCCTCACGCAGCTCGGAGTGTCGCAGGCTTCCGCCCCACAGTCCTGTTGTGCAAACCACTGTGTGCAGCCAGCCTGCCGCACTAAGTTCGGCGGCCGTCGCGTGCCGCCGGCACCACATTACTATTTCTCGCCGATGCGACGCGAGCTTGCGTGGCTGCGCGCTTTGCGGTGGCTGCAGGCAGCCCCGAGGCAATCAGTCGGCGCCATCAGCCGTCAACGCGACACGTCACGCAGGGTGCACGCTTCCTCAATAGATTCCATGGACTGGCGGAAAGTTGTACTACTGAGAACTAACTAAGAATTACCGCTCACGTCAAATTCACAGGAACACCTACGCCTTGCACGAGTTCTGTGGGTTTAGTCATTTCGCACTGTTAATATGGTGAAGTACTTAAAGGGTTTAGTGGTATAACTGGGTATCCCTCACCCTGGTGTAAACTGAATTATGTGCGTATTATGTGTCCTGAGTCCATCTGGCATCAGTTTATTGAACTATCACTTGCCAATACTAAAAAGGATAAGATATCAGGCCTTACAAAGCAGTCTCAGACATCTGAGTGGAGTAAAGGCAGTGTCCCGCATCTCTCTGCACCAGAGCTCCGATTGTCTGATTACCTAACCGACCAATGTCAGGTAAGCTTTATATCTTGGGTTTATAATCAACATGGCTGACACAGAAAGTGATACTTTGGTTATAAAGGATGAAAACACAGAAATAGAAATCGAAAAGAAGAGAATTTCAGAAAATCGAAACGATAATAGCAGGAAGAAGGCACGTAACAGTGGACAGAAGTGGGCAAGAAGTGGAAATGAAGAAAGAGGATTTTGTTGGCCCATTAACAAAAATATAACAGAAAGGAAATACCTTCTGACATAAGCGTGGGCTTCCGAAAGGTATCTTCTAAAAGTCCATGGAAGCCATAAAGTCAATGTACAGTCTATATAAAATGAGACAGGCCATTATACTATCGTAAGCCTGTAGAAGGACATCTTTAAGGCACAGAAAACAATTGTCCCTTTTCTGCAACCTAATCATCCAGCTGATAGACATCAAGGCGCTAAACTGTGTGCTATAATGTCGATGTTGAAGTTCATACCTATCATTCACCATGGCCTTCATCAAAATTTGAAACAAAACAGTGGAAATTAAATAGAAAGAAAATGAACGTGATGTTATCTAGACTGTTTGTCAAAATGTTATTTTTTCGCTGTTGTATTTTAAAATGTGAAGCATTTCTACAATATGTCCGCCCCTGGTAGCTGAGTGGTCGGCGCGACGGAATGTCTTACCTAACGCCCCGGGTTCGATTCCCGGCTGAGTCGGAGATTTTTCTCCACTCATGGACTGCGTGTTGTGTTGTCCATATCATCATTATTTCAATCCCATCGACACGCAAGTCGCCGAAGTGGTGTCAACTCGAAAGACCTGCACCAGGCGAACGGCCTACCCGACGGGAGGCCTTAGCCACACGGCATTTCCATTTATACAATATCATTTATTGTCAAGTGCAGATTTTCCAATAATAATTAATGCACTCGGCACCACATTTATATCAACTTAATACAGTAGCTACGTAACCTAATCCAGCAACGAACGAGGTGGCGCAATGGTTAGACACTGGACTCACATTCAGGAGGACAACGGTTCAATCCCGCGTCCGGCCATCCTGATTTAGGTTTTCCGTGATTTCCCTAAATCACTCCAGGTAAATGCCGGGATGAGTCCACTGAAAGGGCACGGCCGACTTTCTTTCCCATCCTTCCCTAATCCGACGAGACCGAAGACCTCGCTGTCTGGTCTCCTTCCCCAAACCAACCAACCAACCTAATCCAGCAAACAGTGTCTAATTCTCATTGTTTTGATAAAGTCGCAGGCTGTTCAATAAATATCTCAAAAGTATTTTTTTGAGGGATACCCTCCTTATTCTACATAAACCCTTCAGTGGGATCCCAGTAATGATGTTGATTCAGGGTGAGCCGAAGAAGAAACAAAATAATGAAGATTACCAGAAAGGGGATTAATGACAGGGTAAACCTGCAGATTAGAAATCAGACAAATAAAGGAATTCTGATATCTTCGAAGGGAAATAATACTTTATGGACGAACCAAGGAGTACATACAAAAATATACTAGCACATGCGGAGGAGACACTCCTGACGCAGGACCTTGGCAGACTACCTGCGCTTAATTCTCGCTCTTGAGTAGTCGTATGGTTGCCACTTCCCCAATGATTTTAGAAATTCTGATAGAATTTTATGTATCCCTTGCGCTTTATTTCGTTACAAATCTCCATTAAAGTGTGACTTCAATAGTGGATCCCCTCTGTGTTCCATATCAACTCTCGTTTCATCTTCTATTTCAACATGAAACAAGTCCTCCTCCTCGTACAAGCCTTCTATGTACTCTTTCCATCCATCCGGCGTGTCCTCTGCTCTTAACAGCGGTGTTTCCATGCCAATCTTAATATTGTCGCCCTTGTTTTAATTTCAACAAAACTTGTTTTGACTTTAGTATTTGCTGAATCTGTCTGTCCGAGAAACATTTCAAAAAATGGTTCAAATGGCTCTGAGCACTATGGGACTTAACATCTGAAGTCATCAGTGCGTAGAACTTAGAATTACTGAAACCTAACTAGCCTAAGGAATCACACACACCCACGCTCGAGGCAGGATTCGAACCTGCGACCGTAGAGGTCGCGCGGTTCCAGAATGACTCACCTAGAACCTCTCGGTCACATCGGAGGACAGAAACATTTCGTTTTAGATTTTTTCCTGCAGCCATATGGATTCCCCACACTTTCTACTTATTTCAGTCCTAGTTTACTTGTACTGTAATACCCCTTTAGTTCGCCTGAACTTATTTGTACTTCTTTCTTTTGTCGATCAATTGTTTCTCGAGGTTTCTTTTCATCTACCTTTCTTGCATCCACATTTGTGTCTAACTTCTGTGATTGGCCTTTACGAAAGTGTTCATTCCTATTCTATTGGTTATCGCAGTATCAACAGCTTTAGAGAATTTCAAATGCATCTCACCATTATTCACTACCGGTACTTCAGTATTCGCTATTCCCTTTCTTTGCACTTTGATTTTTCGGGAAGTTTCTCTTAAACTTTGTTATACTCTTCATCATTACTAAATTGTCATCTGAGTTTATATCTTATCCTTTGTACCTCTTACAATCCAGTAACTGATATTGTAATCTCTGTCTGACCAAAACGTAGTGCAGCTGGAGGTTTCTCGTGTGTGTTGGCCTTTCTGAAGTATACCTTCACCTCTTGTAAATTTTTTATCGATGTAATCGCTACTACTAACTGAAACGTACTGGAAAACTCAGTATTTCTCCTTTCTCATTTCTGCAACAACGCTCACATTTTCTCACATCTGTTTCTACGATTCCTTCGCCTACTACTTCGTTTCAGTCTTCCATTGTTTCTAGATTGTCATTTGATAATACAAGGTGAATCATCTAAAACTGGCACCGAAATGTTTCGAAAATGGAAACTGCTACTGATGTGCAATTTTCACAGAGTGGGTTGGTGGTCAGGGGCTCGTATTGTTAGCCAATCAAGGGAGTCTAATAATATTTATAAAATGTATTTTTGTGCAATCATATGCTTTTTTTAAGTGGAAAGCGCTTATTGAAATCAACAAACTAAATGTAAGGTAAATCAGAATGTCTGTGGTGTTTGTTGAAGGATTCTACTGCGAGTCGTTTACGAGATATAGTATTCTGAAAAGCTTCCATACTGACAGTTGTTCGTACCATTTAACTTGCGTAGTTGCTAGGTACGATGTTGTTAAGTTTGCTTACAGTTTTCTTGTGTGTACCTGGAGTGCTCTGAGACTTGCTTGTTTGTTTCTTGAGAGCTTGAGTGTGTGACAGTCCAATCATTGGGTCGTGAGCTGACGATAGGATTTACCAACGCAGAAAAACTCGACATGCTCATGGTTTATCGAGGGTGTAGGAAGGAAGAATGCAGTTCGTTCTTGTACGGTGTATGAGCCAAAGTATACCAATAGACGTCAACGAATTCGGCATTTCCTTATCAACTTCTTCAACCAGTTCAGTGAAACTGTTAGTGTAACATCTAGACAACGTAACAGAAGGAAACAAGTGACAACAGAAGAGGGGAAAATTAATGTTCTTGTTGCTAGTGCAGCCGATCCGCACGTTAGCTCCCACGCAATCTCATGACACAAGTGTCTTACGCATTATCCATCAACATAGGTTTCATCCCTATCACATCTCTCTCCATCAACAGCTTCATGGAACGATTAAAAGAATCATGAAACTTCCTGGCAGATTAAAACTGTGTGCCCGACCGAGACTCGAACTCGGGACCTTTGCCTATCGCGGGCAAGTGCTCTACCATGTGAGCTACCGAAGCACGACTTACGCCCGGTACTCACAGCTTTACTTCTGCCAGTATCCGTCTCCTACCTTCCAAACTTTACAGAAGCTCTTCTGCGAACCATGCAGAACTAGCACTCCTGAAAGAAAGGATACTGCGGAGACATGGCTTAGCCACAGCCTGGGGGATGTTTCCAGAATGAGATTTTCACTCTGCAGCGGAGTGTGCGCTGATATGAAACTTCCTGGCAGATTAAAATTGTGTGCCCGACCGAGACTCGAACTCGGGACCGAGTTCGAGTCTCGGTCGGGTACACAGTTTTAATCTGCCAGGAAGTTTCATATCAGCGCACACTCCGCTGCAGAGTGAAAATCTCATTCTAAAAGAATCGTGTTAACTCCTATACATGGGTCTGAAAATAGAATTCTCCAAATGTATCACGTTTAGTGGTGAAGCCTCATTTACCAATAATGAACAGGTAAACCGCCGAATCATGCGCTCTTGGTTTGTTGACAGTCCCCGATGGCTTCGTCAGTTGGAAAGTCAGCGTCTTTGAAATATAAACGAGGTGGTGTGGGATGACAAACCATTAGCTCATAGACCAGTTTTTCGTAGACGGAACACTGAACGCACGCAAGTATTGCCGAGTCCTAACACACTATTTTCCACGGATGCTAGAAGACGCTCCTATGCAGACTAGGAGAAATATGTGGTACCAGTGTGTTGGCTGCCCAGTCCACAGTGCACGAAGTACTACGGCATGCCTTCACTAATCGTTTCCAAATCGTTGGACTGGACGTAGGGGATCTGTACCTTGGCTGGCCAGTTCCCCAGATTTGACGTCTGTGAATTTTTTCTGCGGGGAAAGCTGAAAAGCGCTATCTACAAGCACACACCAGTTACAACCGATGATATGCAACTGACATTTCCTCTGAAATGAAAAACACATGTACAGCAGTCGTCTCATACCAGACTGGAAGCATGAATTACCGCTTCCGGTTGTCATTTCGAACATAACCTGTGATGGTCAGTTACTTAGTTATTGGCCATAATCCACAAAACTAGTGTATGAACTTGTGTTGTTCCTTAGTGCGTGCTGCCACAGGTATCGTACAAGTATCGGTATGGAAACTTCTCAAAATATAATATCGAGAACGAATGCACTAGGATCCTGCAACAGACACTACTCACACTCTAATTCACCCTACTTGTCAATACATTGCTAGATTTAAAACATGTATGTTTGCACAAAAAATACAATTTCTAAGTATTGTTACAATCCCTTGCTTGGCTGAATACGAGTCTCTGACTACTAATCCATTCCGTGAAAACTGCACATCAATAGAGCTTCCCATTTCCGCAATATATGCAGTGCAAGTTTCAGGGGATTCATTCTGTACATACAGGGTGGGGCAAATAAAAGTTTCCAGGACGAGTCGATGCAATTGGACATGACTGTAAGCATTTAACCTCAACCTGCGACACACACACACACACACACACACACACACACACACACACACACACACACACCACATGTACGCTCGTCAAGTGATCCACATTGGTTCCTTGGAGCACATCCACATTGGTTCCTTGGAGCACATTTACACATCTTCGCGCCTGACACAGTTATAAGCGGAGATCAGTCTGGCCACATAGGCCACCTGATCTGTCAGTATGCGATTACTTTGTGTGTGTGTGTGTGGGGGGGGGGGGGGGGGCTCTCAAGTCTAAGGTGTATAGCAACAATACTCATAATCTTCAAGAACTGCAGCAGAACATTTTGGATGAGTTTGCAGCAATTCCAGCAGTCTAGCTGCAATACGCCTTGGGCAATTTGCTGTCCAGGGTCAGAAAATGTGTAGAGATGAATGGCGGTCACTTTTAACATCTACTATAGTCAGGTTGGTACTGTATGTCGTTTCCTCTGTTGTGTTTCTTTGTACTCTGTAACTCTGTTCTCCAGGCCACTTTTACTTGCTCCATCCTCTATTTATGTATTATAAGATACCCTACAGCAACATTCCAATCCCCCCATGACTCTTAGTCTTTGATCGCCCTTTACCCACTGAATTACCCGTTCAACATCCTCATCTACCATATCTCTCTTTTCATCTTCCACTTGTGATGCCAGTAAGTATAGCTGAACTGTTGTCATTGCCGTTGGTTTGTTGTCGATTCTGATGAAGAGTAACTCACTCTCTGACTTACATTCCTTATTATAATGAATCCTACTCCCGTTATTTTCCGTTGCTGTTGATGCTAGCCTTGTTGCTGTTGATGCTATCTGACCAGAAATAATCCTTTCTTTTTCTCTTCACTGACTTTCTGTACATACAAACGGAGGCTATGAAGTTCCCTTCTCATATTTTCTAGCTTCGCTATCACGTTCACACTTCTGACGTTTGACTCTCCGTCTCCTAGAATGCTAGCTTTTCATTGGTTGTCTAATCTTTTTCTGATGGTCACCTCTCACTTGGCTGATTCTTCCACCTTTCAGGGGCAGATTCTCACCCCCGAAGGTAAAAGATTACCCCGAAATTCTGTCCGCTTCTTCGACCTCTTTGATAAGGCCATTAGCACTGAGGAGAGGTATCGATGTCGGTCGGTGAGGCGTGGCACGAAGTAGGCGTTCCAAAACATCCCAGGATTCAGGTCAGGACTCTGTGCATGCCAGTCCATTACAGGGGTGTTATTGGCGTCTAACCACTCCGCCACAGGCCGTGCTCGATCCCGTTGAAACATGCAATCGCCTTCCCCGAACTGCTCTTCAACAGTGGGAAGCAAGAAGGTGCATTTTTTATTTTATTTTTATGAGGTTACCGGTTTCGGTCTATTTTAGACCATCTTCAGACCTTCCCTCGTGATGGTAGACGGTGGTGGTGAAAGGGGGAAGCGATATGTCTCCACGAACGCTAACTGCGTGGAGAGATCGTGCCTGCTCCTGTCACCGCCATCTTGGTCGTAGGTCTGAAGGTGGTCTAAAACAGATCGAAACTGGTAACTTCATAAAAATAAAATAGCAGTTTATTACGGTTGAGACTGTTCACGTTCATTGTTGAGTAAAAGAATCTCTGTTCTCCAAGAGATGTATTTTCAAAAATTACTTAAAATTCCTTAGGATAATTTCAGTCCAGCTGACTAGCAAAATTTGCCTTTTTTCTCACTTTCACAACTTAAGTATTCCGTATTCGTCTAACGCATATTGGACAGTGATTTGAAATTTTATCAATTTGTGTCCCACAGTTTTCTCCCGAGAGTCGCATATTTAAAGTGAATGCTCAGATATTCCACAACTCGCTTGGTATCACATTTTGTCTGCACGAATATTTTGATACATTTTTGACATTCTTTGTGACACGTATAATCACTGGTGCTATAACGGCTAATAGTGACTGATTTCGTCCTTTGAGTTCACTGGTTTGAAAAGTTTTGGGCTGTTTCTTACTAGGAGGCCTATGACGTTTCCCATACATTCTGTTCTGAAACTAACTGCTCAAAATATTTTTCAAGAATAAGTACTCTATGAAATGGGCATGTATCGGAAAAAACGTGATGTACTGTATTTTAAGTAGAGAGACACTCATCGTGTTTCCTCACCAGCAGTCCGCCGTGCGCTCGCAACTGTCCATCCTTGACGCGGCGCCCTTCAGAGCTCTGCATCGCGTCGACCCGGACGCCTGGGACCTCGTAAAGCAGCAGTCGCCAAACAGCCACGACTTTGGGAACAAACAGAGGGAGCTATAAAAGACAGCCTGTTTAAATTCCGGACCCGGCTCTGCACAAAGGACAACTCAGGCGCAGCGAATTCGAGTAATAGACAACGTTTTCCCGGCACGGCCAAACATCGGCGACGTATCGCTTAGTGATATATAGCCATTGATCTATTGGCACCAGCGATACTAACCCAGCAAGCTATTCGCAGCCAAGCTGAATGCAAACAGCGGTGTTTCCAAGAAACGTTCACCAAAGCATAACCGCTCTGTTGTTCCGGACAACCTTTTCATTTAATTGAAGGATAACTCTATTGCCCACTCCATCAGTTTTACAGTTGGTCTCTGGAAGACACATGTAACGAGCGTAACGTGTAATCTAACGAATTAGCCTTAAGGTGAGGAGGAAATAAACAGTGCGTTCTTAAAGGCACAAGATACTAAATAAATGGTCACTGTAATTTTTGGAAAAACCATATTCTGTCTGTGTAGAAAAGTGTTTCAGTTCTAAGTTTTTAAAAGCTTAATCACAGAACTGGTAAAAATCATTAGCAGTTTCGAGCAAACACCGACCATCATCAGAATCCGTACACCACGGGCATTATAGTGATCCTGAATGTGGACACGATCTGCAGAGGCACATTACTGAATTTTGTTCATATTCCACAGCCGATCTGTATAAAAGCAATCAGTATAAAACTGTAATGTTTGTTATGATGATTGTGATACTTAAGTTCCTTGCAGGGTGCAAAATGTTCAAACAACTTACGGGAATGCAGTCGGGGGATGTCCTCGACGGCTCTCGATTTATCGATTGGTGCACGTCTTGTCATTTTAAAGGCACAAATACGACAGAGAGCTGTTAAATGATGTTTATGAGTATTTTAGTTGAAGAGGAAGGTTATCTACAACTTGTACAGAAACCACATTGTTTTTATGAGAGCAGAAGTACATGAAAGAGTAATAGAGAAGAGAGAGATAGACAGAGTCTGCAGTTTTACTCAGTCTGTATATTGAGGAATGTGTAATTTCTCTCTGACGGCAATGGACTTGGAAGAGCAGTTGAACAGAATGGGTAGTGTCTTGAAAAGAGATTAAGAGACAAATATCAACAAAAGTAAATGAAGGATAACTTAATGTAGTCGAATTAAATCAGGCGGTAATGAGGGAATTAGAGCAGTAAATGAGACACTAGAAGCGTATGAGATATCTAGCGTAAGCTTGATAATCGTAACATAGCACGGGAGAGCATATTGATTTCTATCAACAGTGTGGAAAGTAACTGCTTCTGTCAGCTGCGAAGATATATACGCGTGTCAGCAGCAGTTCTGTTCCGACTTCTATTCTGACCGCTATTCACGTCTTCGCCGATAGTTTTCTCAGCTTGAACACGCACTCGGTTTAGTGCTTGCTGCTAAATACTGTAGTTCATTAATGACAGTTGAATTTGAAACTATGTGACGGAAAGTGTTAACAAGAATTCGAAAGTCTAATAGTATCATTGTGCTTTTGTTCTTAATAGACTGACGAGTCCTCAGTACCCAACTGATAAATGCTGCAAATGATGTTGCTATGGCACCCTCTGAAATTGGTCTAAGCATTCCGAAGGAGGCGGAGTTGCTACACGTAATAGTGAATTCTGTTATTTTGACAATGAAAACAAGGATAATCGCCGAATAGTAAAAATGACGGAAAATGCAGAGTTACAACAGCAAAAAGAAAGAGAAATTTTCAGTATTGAATGTTAATCTAAATTTTACGCTATGTTTTCTGAACGGAGTGTAAGCTTGTACGGAAGCGAAACGTGGACGATATACACCTCAGACGTGAAGAAAATGTGAGGATTGGAAATGTGGTGCTACAGGAGAATACTGAAGTTAAGGTGGGTGGAATACAATTGAGTAGAGACGAAGCTTACTGCACAACTTAACTATGAGAATATTTATCACTATTCATGGTGATCCGTCCATCGGATGTGGACGTTAAGCCAGCGGTCCCCATGGTGCTTTTTGAGAGGAGTAGGCGATGTGCCGCCATTGGATTTCATCCTCTCCCTTCCCTCATCATTTTACAACACACACACGTGGTGGACGAAACTATGGAAACACCAACGACGCAACACATGTCATCCCCAGTAATGTGCAGGACACCCGTTGGCATTCAAAACAGCTCCCAATCGTCTCGTAATGGATAAATACAGGCCCTCTGGGGCCGCTGGACCTGGTGGGATACCAGTTCGATTTTACACAGAGTACGCGAAGGAACTTGCCCCCCTTCTTGCAGCGGTGTGCCGTAGGTCTCTAGAAGAGCGTAACGTGCCAAAAGATTGGGAAAGGGCACACGTCATCCTCGTTTTCAAGAAGGGACGTCGGACAGATGTGCAGAACTATAGACCTATATCTCTAACGTCGATCAGTTGTAGAATTTTGGAACACGTATTATGTTCGAGTATAATAACTTTTCTGGAGACTAGAAGTCTACTCTGTTTGAATCAGCATGGGTTTCGAAAAAGACGGCCGTGTGAAACCCAGCACGCGCTATTCGTCCACGAGACTCAGAGGACCATAGACACGGGTTTCCAGATGGATTCCGTGTTCCTCGACTTCTGCAAGGCGTTCGATACAGTTCCCCACAGTCGTTTAATGAACAAAGTAAGAGCATATGGACTATCAGACCAAATGTATGATTGGATTGAAGAGTTCCTAGATAACAGAACGGAGCATGTCATTCTCAATGGAGAGAGGTCTTCCGAAGATTTGATTACAGGTGTGCCGCAGGGGAGTGTCATAGGACCGTTGCTATTCACAATATACATAACTGATCTTGTGCATGACATCGGAAGTTCACTGAGGCTTTTTGCGGATGATGCTGTGGTATACCGAGAGGTTGTAACAATGGAAAATTGTACTGAAATGCAGGAGGATCTGCAGCGTATTGACGCATGGTGCAGGGAATGGCAATTGAATCTCAATGTAGACAAGTGTAATGTGCTGCGAATACATAGAAAGAAAGATCCCTTATCATTCAGCTACATTATAGCTGGTCAGCAACTGGAAGCGTTAATTCCATAAATTATCTGGGAGTAAGCATTAGGAGTTATTTAAAATGGAATGATCATATAAAGTTGGTCGTCGGTAAAGCAGATAACAGGCTGAGATTCATTGTAAGAATCCTAAGGAAATGCAATCCGACAACAAAGGAAGTAGGATACAGTACGCTTGTTCGCCCACTGCTTGAATACTGCTCACCGGTGTGGGATCCGTGTTAGATAGGGTTGATAGAAAAGATAGAGAAGATCCAACGGAGAGTAGCGCGCTTCGTTACAGGATCATTTAGTAATCGCGAAAGCGTTACGGAGATGATGGATAAACTCCAGTGGAAGAATCTGTAGGAGAGACGATCAGTAGCCCGGTACGGGCTTTTGTTGAAGTTTCAGCGAAGAGTGAAGCAGTATATTGTTCCCTCCTGCGTATGTCTTGCGAAGAGACCATGAGGATAAAATTAGAGAGATTTGACCCCACACAGAGGCGTACCGACAATCCTTCTTTCCACGACTGGAATTAGAAGGAGCACCGATAGACGTACTCAAGGTACCTTCCTCCACACACCGTCAGATGTCTTGCGGATTATGGATGTAGATGTAGATCGATGGATTCTCACACCATTCCTCCTGCAGTGTAGTGGCGAGTTCAGGCAGCGATGATGCAGACAGATAGCGATCACGCACACTTCTCTGCAAAGTAGAACACAAAAATTCAATAGTGTTGAGATCTGGTGACTGTGGTGGCCAGGGTAGACGCCACACTTCATTCTCATGCTCACGAGACTACCAGTACTGAGCGATGCGAGCCGTGTGAAACAAGGGCCCTATCGTCTTCGGACACAGCATCACCGTTGGAGAGCAAACGTTGCAGGTTTTACGGCTGCGGCACTACGTTTTCCCGTTACGGGCATTTGCCTCACAAATGAAAGGTTTTCTAATTCCAGCTCGCCCTGCAATTCCCTGCCCATGGAGATCCCTTCGTGTTGTTTTGGTGCTGACAGTGTTGGAGAGTGGGACGTTCAGTTCCGCAATGACTTTTGCAGCTGTCGCACTCATATTTTTTGTCACAATCCTCTTCAATGACCGTCTGTGACGATCGCTCAATACACACTTTCGTTCGCGTTGTGACTTAGCGGATGACGTTTCTCCAGCTTTTCCTGTAAGAGCTATAAATATTCGATACAGTCCTTCTTGAAACAACAAAAACTCGCTTTCCTTGGCTACGGAAGCAACCACCTTACGACCACCAACAATGTGCACACGTTCGAATTCATTGTTGTTGTTGTTGTTGTGGTCTTCAGTTCTGAGACTGGTTTGATGCAGCTTTCCATGCTACTCCATCCAGTGCAAGCGTCTTCATCTCCCAGGACTTACTGCGACCTACATCATTTCGAACCTGTTTAGTGTACTCATCTCTTGCTCACCCTCTACGATTTTAACCCTTCGCGATTCCCTCCAATCCTAAATTGGTGATCCTTTGATGCCTCAGAACATTTCCTACGAACCGATCCCTTCTTCTAGTCACGTTGTGCCACAAGCTCCTCTTCTCCCCAATTCTGTTCAATACCTGGTCAAGTTGTACCACAAACTTCTCTTCTCCCCAATCCTATTCAATACTTCCTCATTAGTTATATGATCTACCCATCTAATAAAAATGTCTCTGAGCACTATGGGACTCAACTGCTGTGGTCATTAGTCCCCTAGAACTTAGAACTACTTAAACCTAACTAACCTAAGGACATCACACACATCCATGGCCGAGTCAGGAATCGAACCTGCGACCGTAGCAGTCGCACGGTTCCGGACTGCGCGCCTAAAACAGCGAGACCACCGCGGCCGGCTACCCATCTAATCTTCAGCATTCTTCTGTAGCACCACGTTTCGGAAGCTTCTATTCTCTTCTTGTCTAAACTACTTATCGTCCACGTTTCACTTCCATACATGGCCATACTCCATACAAATACTTTCAGAAACGACTTCCTGACATTTGAATCTATACTCCATGTCAACAAATTTCTCTTCTTCAGAAATGCTTTCCTTGCCATTGCCAATCTACGTTTTATATCCTCTCTACTTCCACCATCATCACCTGACTTAATTCGACTACATTTCATTATCCTCGATTTGCTTTTGTTGATGTTCATCTTATATCTTCCTCTCAAGACACCGTCCTTTCCGTTCAACTGCTCTTCCAAGTCCTTTACTGTCTCTGACAGAATTACAATGTCATCAGCGAACCTCAAAGTTTTTATTTATTCTCCATGGATTTTAATACCTACTCCGAATTGTTCTTTTGTTTCCTTTACTGCTTGCTCAATACACAGATTGGATAACATCGGGGAGAGGCTGTAACCCTGTCTCACTCCCTTCCGAACCACTGCTTCCCTTTCATGCCCCTCGACTCTTATAACTGAAATCTTCTTTCCGTAAAAATTGTAAATAGCCTTTCGTTCCCTGTATTTTACCCCTGCCACCTTTAGAATCTGGAAGAGAGTTTCCAGTCAAAATTGTTAAAAGCTTTCTCTAAGTCTAGAAATGCTAGAAACGTAGAATTCATTAGCTCCGACATAACGTGCTCAGAACTACACATAACACTCTTCTGACCACGACAGTGATTTTCAATGCTTTCAGGGCATTGCACCATACGTGGTCAAATACAACAGCGCTACCTGAAAACTTTGCTAGCATCATCGTTTATGTTCATGCACCCGTTTCTCACGGTGTTTCCCTATTTTGGAGCAACACACGCATCAATTAACTCACGTAGACCCAACAAGTACACGTTAGACGCGGCTAAGGAAATCCCTTTTCGACCAGGGGCTCAACCTCCCAGTTACCGTCTCCTGACCAAAGCGTCATATGATTTTACTTTTTGTCCCACCAAACACTGTCGGAGGCTCTCTCTTAGTACACAAATGCAAGGATGTGTCCTCATTTTTCTTCAGTTTGTCTCCGATTACAATGCTTTTGGTAATGGCAGACAAAGTGATCTCATACCGGGCGTCAATGTACTAGCTGGACACCGTGGTGCCGAAGCCTTGTTCTGTGGCACAGAGCAGGTAGCGGCCGAGGCGCCAGCAGGTGGGAGGCGGCAGGGGGGATGGGTGGCGCGCCATCAGTTCCGCCTGCGGCTGGCAGCGCTGAGATCCCGCTGGACCGCCTCCAAACGCGGCGCCGGTTATTCCTGGCTTATTAGTTGTCGCACCGCCGCCGCCCAGGTTCCTCGCGGCGTCTTTCGCAACCTGACGGGATTCCAAACACTGCCGTCCGCTTCACCTCATACCTGTAGTCTTCACTCAAATATAACAGCTTACAGGCTGAAACGGTTTATACTATGTGGCAGTACTTGTGTTGTTAAGAAGAACGGTGCAATGTTCCTTGTCACAAGTATGCAGGTCTGAAGAAACTGCGGCCACTACAGCCGTTATGTAATACATAAAGTGAATTCGCGGTTGCGAATACGAACAACCATCAGCTGTGCATGGGAATGACGACAGTGAAAATATGTGCTGGACCCGGACTCGAACCCAGACTACCTGACTTAGGCGAGTCGTCGCCTTAACTGCTTTGACTACCCGTCCACGACTCCGAACCATGCATACATGCAATCATATGGGAAGGGACGTTGCATCGTTCTTAACAACACACGCACTGCAATATCATATTTATCCGCCAGTACCGTGCACGGGCATTCAATGAAAGTGTCCTCCCCTGTACCGGAATTACATGATGTATTTACGAGTACAGGATGTGAAGAGGAACAGGGACAGTTGGAACTTAGGGTCTTGCTGTGAGTCGTGGGCGGATAGTCAATGAGATTACCGTAGCTGAATTGTACCAGGTGAGAGAAGTCGATTCTAGTGTATCGAGATTTCAATCCCGATATGGACAACTGAACAAGGCTATGTTCCCAGGAGATATACCCGAGTTCCTGAGGTACACAATTCAGATCAGACAGTGTTTATTTTCCGATACTTTCGAGTGGTTGTTGTTGTTCTTGTTCTGATCTTCAGTCCAGAGGCTTGTTTGATGCAGCTCTCCATGCTACCCTATCCTGTACAAGGTTCTTCATGTCCCAGTACCTACTCCAACCTACATCCTTCTGAATCTGTTTAGTGTACTCATCTCTTGCTCACCCTTTACGATTTTAACCCTCCGCGTTTCCCTCCAATACTAAATTGGTGAGCCTTTGATGCCTCAGAATTTTTCCTACGAACCGATCCCTTCTTCTAGCCACGTTGTGCCACAAGCTCCTCTTCTCCCCAATTCTATTCAATAACTCGTCATTAGTAGCGTGATCTACCCATCTAATCTTCAGCATTCTTCTGTAGCACCACATTTCAAAAGCTTCTATTGTCTTCTTGTCCAGACTATTTATCGTCCACGTTTCACTTCCATACACGGCTACACTCCATACAAATACTTTCAGAAACGACTTCCTGACATTTAAATCTATACTCGATGTTAGCAAATTTCCCCTTCTTCAGAAACGCTTTTCTTGCCATTGCCAATCTACATTTTATAACCTTTCTACTTCGACTATCATCAGTTATTTTGCTCCCCATATAGCAAAACTCATTTACTACTTTAAGCGTCTCATTTCCTAATATAATTCCCGCAGCATCGCCCGATTTAATTCGACTACAGTCCATTATCCTCGTTTTGCTTTTCAAAAATGGTTGAAATGGCTCTGAGCACTATGGGACTTAACTGCTGAGATCAACAGTCCCCCTGGAACTTAGAACTAATTAAACCTAACTAACCTAAGGACATCACACGCACCCATGCCCGAGGCAGGATTCGAACCTGCGACCGTAGCGGTCGCTCGGTTCCAGACTGTAGTGTCTAGAACCGCTCGGCCATCCTGGCCGGCGAAGTCTAGTATTCTAGACGTCTTACAATTGCCTTGAATGAAATAGAAAAATAAAAAGTCTGTTTACTGCACGCGTTAGGTGCGGTTTCGAGTCCCGTTCCGGCACAAATTGTCGTTGTCGTCATTCTCTTATACAGATGATGGTTCTTTTCATTCGCAGCTACGAATCCATTTGTGTCAACCGGTTTAGTCCATAAATGCGGATCTTTTCAGGAATAGTGCAAGACCTTGGACAGGGAAGTAATATGACTTATGTCTGCGGAGAAAACATGACCTCACTGAACTGTGCGGTGACTTTCATGTGATAACCGTAGCTGAAAATCTGTCAAATAATTAAAGAAAATGACGTCTTTTGTCGAATGTTACGATTATTACTGACATAAGTCACTGCTAGTTCCCTGGCAAACGTCTTTCTGCATCTAAAACCAATACAAACCACTGCAAGGTGCCTGGCAGGGGGTACTTCTCACAGTACCATAAATCAGGTTTTCTTCGCGTTACACACGCGTCTAGAGTGCGCGATAAATCACTTCTTAAATGTCTCTGTGTGCTCTGCAACTAGTCTAATGTTGTCTTAAATGTCCCTATTGGACCAACACGTAGGGCGCTGCAGTATATTCTTAGTTTTCCCACTTAAAGTTGGTTCTTGAAACTTTCAAATTAGGCTTTCGCTTGAGGGTTGACGCATATGTTCAGGTGTTGACAGTACAGAATTTTCTACATCATCGGCGACGCTTTCCCGTCATCAGGGAAACCTATAACTGTCTGTGCTACCATTCTTTGTGTACATTCAACGTTCACTGTTGGTTTCATTTTTTTATGGGTCCTATATAAGAGAGGAAGTTCTCGGATTGGACGCATGAGCGTTTTGTAAACACCCTCTTTTGCAGAATGTCCGCGGTTTAAATCGCAGAATTCTGCCACCTAACAGGAAGTAGTAGGGCTGGGTTTAGCGGTGAACGATCATAATTTTGAACCTTTTATTTAACAACATGGTAGAAATTTTATATTACAACCATTGTTAAAAAGCTTATAACACGACTACGGTAAAACCCGACAATGAGTAGCTGAATAACAACAAAGACTCAGTAATATAATAGATTAATACCCTCTCAATAAAGGTTAGATGCAAGAACCATTAAAATCCATTAAAATTCAAACCGGTTAACATTTTCGAACGACGCTATCCTTAATACCACAATCGAATGACATAATAAAATTACATTCGGGCAACACAGCGAATGAGAACAATTTAAAACACATTCCAGATTCAAAAATAAATTGACTGCACACGGGCCAGAGCGATAAATACTGCACAGTCTGAATATAGCAGTGAGAATATGTCGATAAAAAGTTTTTCAGAATGATCGTGCCGCAGAGTCTGCCAAGTAACACCGTGACAAGATACCAGCACTATAGCAAGGTGTAAGGAATTTCTTTGCATTCCAGAATTTCAACATGATGAGAGAACGTTTTCAGATGACTTCCCAAAATAGCTTTAGGCGGTGTACTCAAAATCCCTGTTATGGGCAAGAACACGGTTCTAGGTGCTTCAGTCCGGAACCGCGCTGCTGCTATGGTCGCAGGTTCGAGTCCAGCCTCGGGCATGAATGTGTGTGATGTCCTCATGTTAGTTATGTTTAAGTAGTTCTGAGTCTAGGGGACTGATAACCTCAGATGTAAAGTCCCATAGTGCTTAGAGCCATTTGAACCTTTTTTTCCCCCTGTGTTCAAAAAGAACTAGAGCGTTGATTCAACAACGCTAGATCGAAGGCACTAACATAAGCGAAGGTTTCCTTTACTTAGACGTGCTTACACCAACTGACCAAAGGGCGGTAACATCACCCAGTGGTTCGCTGTGTACTGCTGTACAACTGGCAGAAATGATTACCTCAGAGTTAGGGCAAGATACTGATAAAATGTGTATGTTTAACGGACCTACTACTAAAATGCTTAACAGCCACGTAATAATAAACAGAAACCCTCGCACAAACTAAGAACGTATGCACACACTAATAGCCCTGCCCGCTCTTTACTACTAATACAAGGACGATAGCGGTCGGATAACAGAGATTGTTAATAACAGCTTGTACGAGAAGTGAGAGAAGTACTGTACGGCACCAAATTCACACAGCCCCAGTTCTTGCCTTCCAGCAACTGCCAGAAACAGACTGCTCTGCAGCAAACAGTCCCAGGCTTGCCGTACTTGAGCTGTTCGCACAGAACACACCTCTCGTCGGGCGCTGACTAGACCACTGCTGCCCATGCGTCCGATCAAATACGTCCTGTCCGGCTGCTCGGTAGTACTTCAGGATTCCCTCTCAAGCTACCCGGTCGGCCGTACTCCCAGTTCTGCGTGACGTGTCCAGCTGGAACGGCACGCTGGCTCTTGCTAGTTGTAGGGTCGCCGAGCTTTTGCCGTCAGCACCCTCATGGAGTCGCTCTACCACAAGGACAGCTCTTTCAGCTGGTATCAAGACAGTCACGTCTTGCGACCGCAAGAATTCTTAGTATTGGTGACATTTTGTTTTGTATGAATGGTCAATAAGTTGCTGCATTAGAGCCAAAACATCAGATCGTCCAATGCAGCGAAGCAGACTTAGTCATCATGTATGTAGCTGCCTTTAACGATCTGATGATTGCGGTAATACAGCCACCGGTTGTTTGTTCACATAAAATAAAATGTGATCAGGATTGTGAATTATACGATTTCTTTCGATTTTATGAATTATTTCTATTCCAAAGTGACTGGGCATCCACTAAATGTCAAGGAGATGTTGTTGTTGTTGTTGTGGTCTTCAGTCCTGAGGCTGGTTTGATGGCGCTCTCCATGCTAATCTATCCTGTGCAAGCTCCTTCATCTTCCAGTACCTACTGCAACCTACATCCTTCTGAACCTGCTTAGTGTATTCATCACTTTGTCTCCCTCTATGATTTTTACCTTCCACGCTGCCCTCCAATGCAAAATTTGTGATCCCTTGATGCCTCAGGACATGTCCTACCAACCGATCCCTTCTTCTAGTCAAGTTGTGCCACAAACTTCTCTTCTCCGAAATCCTGTTCAGTATCTCCTCATTAGTTACGTGATCTACCCACCTAATCTTCAGCATTCTTCTGTAGCACCACATTTCGAAAGCTCCTATTCTCTTCTTATCCAAACTACTTACCGTCCATTTTTCACTTCCATACATGGCTACACTCCATACAAATACTTTCAGGGACGACTTCCTGACATTTAAATCTATACTCGATGTTACCAAATTTCTCTTCTTCAGAAACGCTTTCCCTGCCATTGCCAGTCTACATATTATATCCTCTCCATTTCGACCATCATCAGTTATTTTGCTCCCCAAATAGCAAAACTCCTTTATTACTTTAAGTGTCTCATTTCCTAATCTAATTCCCTCAGCATCACTCGACTTAATTCGACTACATTCCATTATCCTCGTTTTGCTTTTGTTGATGTTCATCTTATATCCTCCTTTCATGGCACTGCCCATTCCGTTCAACTGCTCTCCCAAGTCCTCTGCTGTCTCTGATGGATTTACAATGTCATCGGCAAACCTCAAAGTTTCTATTTCTTCTCCATGGATTTTAATACCTACGCCAAATTTTTCTTTTGTTTCCTTTACTGCTTGCTCAATATACATATTGAATAACATCGGGGAGAGGCTACAAACCTGTCTCACTCTCTTCCCAACCATTGCTTCCCTTTCATGCTCCTAGGCTCTTATAACTGCCATATGGCTATTGTACAAATTATACACAGCCTTTCGCTCCCTTTATTTTACCCTGCCACATTTAGAATTTGAAAGAGAGTATTCCAGTCAACATTGTCAAAAGCTTTCTCTAAGTCTAGCTAATGCTAGCAACGTAGGTTTGCTTTTCCGTAATCTTCCTTCTAAGATAAGTCGTAAGTTCAGTATTGCCTCCCGTGTTCCAACATTTCTACGGAATCCAAACTGATCTTCCCCGTGGTCGGCTTCTACCAGTTTCTCTATTCGTCTGTAAAAAATTTTCGTTAGTATTTTGATTTTGCAGCTGTGACTTATTAAACTGATAGTTCGGTAATTTTCACATCTATCAACACCTGCTTTCTTTGGGATTGGAATTATTATATTCTTCTTGAAGTCTCAGGGTATTTCGCCTGTCTCGTACATCTTGCTCTCAAGATGGTAGAGTTTTGTCACGACTGGCTCTCCCAAGGCCGTCAGTAGTTCTAATGGAATGTTGTCTACTCCCGCAGCCTTGTTTCGACTCAGGTCTTTCAGTGTTCTATCAAACTCTTCACGCAGTATCGTATCTCCCAGTTCATCTTCATCTACATCCTCTTCCATTTCCATAATTTTGTCCTCAAATACATCGCCCTTGTATAGACCCTCTATGTACTCCTTCCACCTTCTTTGCTTAGAACTGGGTTTCCATACAAGTGGCTCTCTTTTCTCCAAAGGTCTCTTTAATTTTCCTGTAGGCTGTATCTATCTTACCCCTAGTGAGAGAAGCCTCTACATCCTTACATTTGTCCTCTAGCCATCCCTGCTGAGCCATTTTGCACTTCCTGTCGATCTCATTTTTGAGACGTTTGTATTTCTTTTTGCCTGCTTCATTTACAGCATTTTTATATTTTCTCCTTTCGTAAATTAAATTCAATATTTCTTCTGTTACCCAAGGATTTTTAATAGCCCTCGTCTTTTTACCTACTTGATCCTCCTCTGCCTTCACTACTTCATCCTTCAGAGCTACCCATTCTCCTTCTATTGTACTTCTTTCCCCCATTCCTGTCAATTGTTCCCTTATTCTGTCCCTGAAACTCTGTACAACCTCTGGTTTAGTCAGTTTATCCAGGTCCCATCTCCTTAAATTTCCACCTTTTTGAAATTTCTTCAGTTTTAATCTACAGTTCATAACCAATAGTTTGTGGTCAGAGTCCACATGTGCCCCTGTAAATGTCCTACAATTTAAAACCTGGTTCCTGAACCTCTGTGTTACCATTATATAATCTATCTGATACCTTTTAGTATCTCCAGGATTCTTCCATCTATACAATCTTCTTTTATGATTCTTGAACCAACTGTTAGTTATGATTAAGTTATGCTCTGTGCAAAATTCTAACAGACGGCTTCCTCTTTCATTTCTTAGCCCTAATCCATATTCAAATACTATGTTTCCTTCTCTCCCTTTTCCTACTGTCGAATTCCAGTCACCCATGACTATTAAATTTTCGTCTCCCTTCACTACCTGAATAATTTCTTTTATCTCATCATACATTTCTTCAATTTCTTCGTCATCTGCAGAGCTAGTCGGCATATAAACTTGTACTACTGTAGTAGGCGTGGGCTTCGTGTCTATGTTGGCCACAATAATGGGTTCATTATGCTGTTTGTAGTAGCTTACCCGCAGTTCTATTTTTTTATTCATTATTAAACCTACTCCTGCATTACCCCTATTTGATTTGTTATTTATAAACCTGTATTCACCTGACCAGAAGTCTTGTTCCTCCTGCCACCGAACTTCACTAATTCCCACTATATCTAACTTTAACCTATCCATTTCCCTTTTTAAATTTTCTAACCTACCTGCCCGATTAAGGGATCTGACATTCCACGCTCCGATCCGTAGACTGCCAGTTTTCTTTCTCCTGATAACGACGTCCTCTTGAGTAGTCCCCGCCCGGAGATCCGAATGGGGGACTATTTGACCTCCAGAATATTTTACCCAAGAGGACGCCATCATCATTTAACCATACAGTAAAGCTGCATGCCCTCGGGAAAAATTACGGCTGTAGTTTCCCCTTGCTTTCAGCCGTTCGCAGTACCATAACAGCAAGGCCGTTTTGGTTAGTGTTACAAGGCCAGATCAGTCAATCATCCAGACTGTTGCCCCTGCAACTACTGAAAAGGCTGCTGCCCCTCTTCAGGAACCACACGTTTGTCTGGCCTCTCAACAGATACCCCTCCGTTGTGGTTGCACCTACGGTGCGGCTACCTGTATCATTGAGGCACGCAAGCCTCCCCACCAACGGCAAGGTCCATGGTTCATGGGGGGAGGGTCAAAGAGATACCATATCAAATTTGCATTTTCACAATATCCCACAAATATAGCAAGTATCTTTCACTTGCTCTACATACAAATCAACGCATGCAAATGAAAGTACGTGCTAATTCAATTTCATATTCCCATAACTGTAAGACCTAGGCATTTTATGATTGGATTCATCCCAATTGTGATATATTGAAACTGAAGTCATAAGTTACTATATTTTTGAGTTCCTATATATCTGAATATTTCTAGCAAACTGCCAGTTTTTGCACCACTGTGAGAAATCGTAACACTTTCTGACAGGGCGCCGCGCGGGATTACCTGAGCGGTCCAAGGTTCAGCAGTCATAGACTGTGCGGCTGGTCCCGGCGGAGGTTCGAGTCCTCCCTCGGGCATGGGTGTGTGTGTTTGTCCTTACGATAATTTAGGTTAAGTAGTGTGTAAGCTTAAGGACTGATGACCTTAGCAGTTAAGTCCCATAAGATTTCACACTCACGCACACCCACTCACTCTGACAGGGCCTAGCATTTCCAGACAGACTTTTCGAGAATGATAAAAGTTTCTACATGAAGTTCTGAGATCCTTGTTCACATGAGTTACTACTTCTTGCTCAGAATCCCACACAGGAGATGCGCTTACGGAGTCCCCTAGATCACAACGTTCGCTGGACAGAGCATTGCGATGTAGTATTCATGATGTCTTATAACAAGATTGTTTCCTTAGAAAATACTATTACTGCAATAGCAATGGTGATTACTTCTGGCACCAGAAGTAGTGTCCATCTGGTAAGCGGAAAACATGTGGAAGTTCTACAGGACTTTTACCCGCGGATGGGCTGCTGGCGAAAATCTTTACATTAGATTCTTCTCACTCCTCTTTGTTGGGTATTTATTTTCACGTTACGTTTGCACTTCCCCATTTCATTTTTTATTTCTTAATTTTTTAAGTTGTTGAAGTACTATGAGCATTAATTTGTTTGAAATAATGACAAAGTGTCATGACGGTACCTGGAAATACATGACGACACATTTAGCAGTGCACTGATGACACAATGAAGTTTATATTGTCCCTAAAAAGTAAACATGAAAGGTACGTAATAGGGTACAACGCACAAGGGTGATACGCCGTGAAGTAAAGATGTGTAACGGACAGGAAGTACAACCCAGTAGCTATATGAATAGTTATCTAAGCACAATCAGATGTCAGATTTTAAATATGTTTTCGAAAAGGAACCTTAAACGACCATACAAATAATTTTTGCCTGGCAAGGATTCGAACCCGGCAACTTGCTCTGTTGTCTTATAGCTATGAATAACAAAGAAATATTTATTGTCTCGCCGTCAGTAGCAAGATGTACACACGTGCGGCTAGAGATAATGCAACGGATAGTTCTGTGCTGCATGGAGCTTCAACCCCGGACATATCGTCATTGTTGCCCCAACATGAAGAGGCGTCAACCATAAATTTCCTTTCACTTGTAATTTGGGCCACCCAATTCATAGGGACCTGGAGGAGTTCGGCTACATGAGGAAACAACAAAACGATGGGACAGTATCATCTGGAAGCGTTCAGATCCAGAGAAAAATGGGAATCAGAGCTCGAGTCCCACTACAGTGCCAATATTTTCAAAATTTCCTGGCCACTTAAAATAAGAAGTCAGACCCCTACTACTTTGCATGACCACTAGTTCGTGAACTGAATTAGCATTGCTGGTGTAAGAATGATTACTAGAGATACAGTTTCTGCAAGAAGCGATTCAGCCACTCACAGCCCAAACTAATGTGACTATGCTCCTGTTAGTAGCGAATGGCCAGGTTTAATACTGATTTGGAACTACAGCACAGTCCTACGTTCTTTACTTGTCGTTACTGGAGATAAAGTGGTTATGTTTGTGGGTGTTAAAAACTGCTACCCCCTGCAGGAATCGAACCCACAACTTAGCCACTACAAGCTAGCTTCAGTCCAATCACACACCGAATTTCACGTGTGTTAGCACAATGTTTTTGTCATAATGCGGTACGCAGCACATGGCACGAGAAGTGTACCTTCCACTTGAGCTGTTGTGAGTAACCTATTTCGTGGTCTAGTAGTCAACGTCCGGCAGTGAGAATACAAAGCCGTGATATCAAGCACACCCTTTTCCTTTCTAAGGCCAATTTCAGCGGCGTCGGCCAGGGGCCGCTTAATGCAGGCCGGCGTCCTCCCAAGTGAACGCATATCTATAATACTATGTTTAAGCATGCTCTGTGGCGATTTTGTATGGCATGTTGCTATAAGCGTATTTAACTACAGTCTTCTTTTGTTCAAGTTTGAAGTATAGCTCGTGCCATGGCACCTCGATTATTTCTCATTTTTGAAGTTATATGGGAAGGATGAGGACGGAAGTCCTCTGTGCCCTTTCAAAGGATTGATCCTGGCATTTGCAGTGATAAATTTTACGTCACCGTAAACCTAAATCAGTGCGGCCTGATGGCGATTTAAGTGCCATGTTGTAACTTCATAATGAGAATATAGTGGAGAATACACATAAAAGAAAATAAACGTAATTCACTTAGTTACAGATTCATTTTAATCACATCAACATGTAGCAAGGGTCTGAACAAATACTTTGTTCCAAAGTTATGAAATACCCCGAATATATGTTGCCTTTTGGCATCAAACCAGCATGTTGACTACGAAAGCTTTCCCGGCGTAATAATTGATAATATTCTTCTCGGGTATGCAGCCGGATGATAACGTATTCATGACACAATATTTCCGCGGTCCAACTGGCTGCCATCTTCAGGTGAGAGTGCTGGTGCACGATCTCGCCGGAACTGAGTTCCCAGCGCAAGCGGCGGCCCGTATATAGGCCGCAGAAGGCCGGCGATACGGCTGCATACCCGAGAATAATATTATTATAAACCAGCATGGTTTTGGAAAGCATCATTTTCTTATGCGATATATTCGCATTGGCAATATATTCGCACGACATACCATGAACAGGAGCTCTCAAATTGATTCCATACTTACGGAGTTCCAGAAAGGCTTGTGATACCATTCCTCATAGGCGGCTTCCAGCCACTTTACTTTCCTGTGGACTATCAGCGCAGTTGTGCGGCTGATTACGAGATTTCCTGTCTGAAAGATCACATTTCGCAATAACTGATGGGATATTACCTAGTGAAATGGAAGTGATAATTGTGATTCCTCAAGTAAAGTGATGTAGAACTTCCGCTATTCATAATATATGTAAACTACTTAACTTACAATCAGAACATTTCTCTTAAATTTGTCGTAGGTAACACTGCCATGTAGTAAACTCTTCAGAAAAGAAAATCCAACAGAAAATGAAGTTGAAATTATATCTTCACGGTGCAAAATGATACAGCTGACTCTGTACAATAAAATATGTAAGGTTCTCCACGTGAATACTAAGCCAATTTCATTAAATCTCGGCTCCATAACAGTCAAATTTAGAGATTGTCGATTCAACTAAACATCTATGAGCTACGATCACGAACAACTTAAATAGGAACCATCATATAGAAAATATTGTGGGGAAGCAAACCCAAAGACCACGTTTTATTGATAGAATATGTAGAAGAAGCAACAAATTAACTAAAGTGACCGCCTACAATGCACTTGCCGAACCTCTTCATGGGTATTGTGCGGTATTGGATCCCTACACGGTAGGACTGACAGAAGACATCGAAAAAGTTCAAAGAAGGGCAGCTCGTTTTGTATTATCACGAAGTAAGGGGGATTGTGTCACGAATATGGTAAATGAGTTAGGATGGAAATCACGGAAACATAGACGTTTTACGTAGCAGCGAGGTGTTTTTACTAAATTCCTATATAGAACCTCCTCCGCTGCATACCACGATATTTTGTTTACCCGGACATACATGGGAGACATGACCACTGCGACAGAGATATCAGTGCTTGCACGGTAAGGTTTAGTTGTTCATTATGTAAAAGAGCTTTTTGAGAGGGGAACGGTAGAGAAATAATGTACTGTGGTTCAAAGAACCCCCTGACAAGCACTTAATTGTGAACTGTAGAGTATTAGTGTAGCTGTAAGTGCAGATGTCAAGGGAGGGTGGGGGGTGCGGGGGTAGCAGAAGGAATCTCTAGGTATGGATAGAAGTGCTTCAGAAGCGCAAAATAAAACAGTGGAAAGCTTGTGAAGTATTTCTTACTTGGACGTATGCCACAGTTCGTTTACCTTACGACAGAGAGGAAAGGAGCGAATGTCTTCAGAGCGAAGAATGGAGTACAGGAAAGGCAATATAAAAGAATATGGTTTCATCTGTTTTGAGAGAAAGCACAAATTAATCGAGAACGTATAGTTTCAGTGGAAACCGCTAGATTGGTTTTTAACGTTTGGAGAGAATGGGGGAGAAGGGCAATTGAGGTGATAATGTAGAGAGGCGAAAGTGAGTGACAGAAAGAATGGAGCAGAAATTAAAATGAATAAATGTAAGAAGAAATCGCTTGCATAATTCTTGGATGACGGAGGTTGTATTTATGGGTGTGTGGAGGAGGGGTATTTTAAATAACACAATATACTTTTAAAGAGTCCATCTAAACTGATTACATTATAAGTATGCAGACATTGTAAAAATAAAATACAAATATTTAACAAGCTGTGTAGTCAAAACAAACTCAGTTCAATTAAAAGGGCAACTCAAACAAAACTAAATGAAATTTTATTTTTTCTGTTGCCATGTGATTTTCCACCGGCTCTCAGTAAGGAAAAATAATGACTCTAATATTACATCCAGAATCCCACATTGTTTTGTACTTCTATCGTGCGTCTTAGCATAGAATCTATAAGCCGTTCCACCCAGTCATCAAGTATGCAGTCCCAAAGAGCGTCAGTTGTAGTTGGTAGGTTTTGTGACCAGTTCTGTGTTAACGTTCTGGCGACGTCAGCCCACATGGTTCAAATCAGCAGCCCGTGGCGTCCAGTCTATAACATTGACTCCAATCGTGCAGAGCTGCTGCTGAACGGCAGAATGGTCGTCTTGCAATATGAAGTCCCCTTCTCCATACAGCTTTCGATCTGACGGAAGCATAATACACTCCTGGAAATGGAAAAAACAACACATTGACACCGGTGTGTCAGACCCACCATACTTGCTCCGGACACTGCGAGAGGGCTGTACAAGCAATGATCACACGCACGGCACAGCGGACACACCAGGAACCGCGGTGTTGGCCGTCGAATGGCGCTAGCTGCGCAGCATTTGTGCACCGCCGCCGTCAGTGTCAGCCAGTTTCCCGTGGTATACGGAGCTCCATCGCAGTCTTCAACACTGGTAGCATGCCGCGACAGCGTGAACGTGAACCGTATGTCCAGTTGACGGACTTTGAGCGAGGGCGTATAGTGGGCATGCGGGAGGCCGGGTGGACGTACCGCCGAATTGCTCAACACGTGGGGCGTGAGGTCTCCACAGTACATCGATGTTGTCGCCAGTGGTCGGCGAAAGGTGCACGTGCCCGTCGACCTGGTACCGGACCGCAGCGACGCACGGATGCACGCCAAGACCGTAGGATCCTACGCAGTGCCGTAGGGGACCACACCGCCACTTCCCAGCAAATTAGGGACACTGTTGCTCCTGGGGTATCGGCGAGGACCATTCGCAACCGTCTCCATGAAGCTGGGCTACGGTCCCGCACACCGTTAGGCCGTCTTCCGCTCACGCCCCAACATCGTGCAGCCCACCTCCAGTAGTGTCGCGACAGGCGTGAATGGAGGGACGAAAGGAGACGTGTCGTCTTCACCGATGAGAGTCGCTTCTGCCTTGGTGCCAATGACGGTCGTATGCGTGTTTGGCGCCCTGCAGGTGAGCGCCACAATCAGGACTGCATACGACCGAGGCACACAGGGCCAACACCCGGCATCATGGTGTGGGGAGCGATCTCCTACATTGGCCATACACCTCTGGTGATCGTCGAGGGGACACTGAATAGTGCACGGTACATCCAAACCGTCATCGAACCCATCGTTCTACCATTCCTAGACCGGCAAGGGAACTTGCTGTTCCAACACGACAATGCACGTCCGCATGTATCCCGTGCCACCCAACGTGCTCTAGAAGGTGTAAGTCAACTACACTGGCCAGCAAGATCTCCGGATCTGTCCCCCATTGAGCATGTTTGGGACTGGATGAAGCGTCGTCTCACGCGGTCTGCGCGTCCAGCACGAACGCTGGTCCAGCTGAGGCGCCAGGTGGAAATGGCATGGCAAACCGTTCCACAGGACTACATCCAGCATCTCTACGATCGTCTCCATGGGAGAATAGCAGCCTGCATTGCTGCGAAAAGTGGATATACACTGTACTAGTGCCGACGTTGTGCATGCTCTGTTGCCTGTGACTATGTGCCTGTGGTTCTGTCAGTGTGATCATGTGATGTATCTGACCCCAGGAATGTGTCAATAAAGTTTCCCCTTCCTGGGACAATGAATTCACGGTGTTCTTATTTCAATTTCCAGGAGTGTGTTTTCCAATATGTGGGCGTACTGCTCACTGTCAAGAGTACCCTCTGTCTTGTGACGAATTTCGCTCCTCTCACAGAAATCCATCTTTAGCAAGAGACAGATAGCTACCCACTCCTTCTCGTCGTCGTTCCACATTCGTCTGTATGAAACATATTCTTCGCTGAGCTGTTCCACGGCGGATCGTCGTGAGTGCAGCCCAACGTCCCCAGCCTTCGACGAAACATTTCACTGGAGCTGGGGAAGTTGGTCTCCCGCTGCAACTGCTTTGCGTTCAGAAAGGGATTTTCTCTGCTCTTAGACACAAACTCCCTGTCCTCCTGCTGTGACCTCATTCTCTTCGTGCCTGAGCCAGGAGCTCTGTTGGTATTGCCTATTTCAAGGTAGTTCCTGCACCTTCTCGTTGCAGTGGTATACACGTATGACACGTCATATCTGCTGCCAGTTTCTGTGATGGAACATCCACCTTCTGCAATAAGAGCAATGCCTCTATCTCGGGTTTCTCTCTCCTAGTGAGCCATTGCAACACACCGCCTGGTGTGTATTTCTGCTTGCCGCTCTTATACTGATGCCAGGAGACGAAATAACATATTTATGTCAAAAAGAGCGGCAAGAGGCAGAGACATGCGCTGCGGCCGACCTGGCTCGTCCCCGGCTGAGAGGGGGGCGGGGGGGGGGGGGGGAGTGTGTGCCTGCCGCCGCCGGCTCACTCGCTTTGGTCTTGCCTTCACACAGACTGTAGCTGGCTGTCCAGCCCGGCAGCCGTCCAGCCCGTCTAGCCCATAGATCACGAGCCGCAGCTATTAGAGGTACAGGCCGCAAAGCCACGCTCGCCCTTTGAAGGATCAAAGTTTCACCTACACTATCTAAGTCCGCAGTATAAACTGACGCAGCTACATCTATTTTGCTATTACATGATCAGGCACATCTGTTTTTGACGCTTCAATCAAATATTTAACGAAAAAAGTTGAAGAATATACTCATGGCAATAGTAGGTATCAATACCACAAAATATTTCAACTAGCTAGCAGACGCACCGCGCAGGAAATTATTATTTCTTGTAAGCACTGTGCATTAGATCTCGCCTAAAGAAAATATGTATTCTATCAAGAAAACTAATTTAATTGTAAAAGTAAACAGTTTTGGTGGCAACCATGCAAAATAATTGTGTATATGTAGATTATCATTCACATTTTGAGCACTTATAATGTGTACTCAGTGTCTCTGAAACAACATGTGCTTCTCGACGGAAATTACGTTCCGCTGAAGTTATTACAGATGTAATATCATCCCTTGTACGGCAGTGGAAACGAACGCTTTGTGCACTCTTAGGGGAAAGGTGGTGGTTGAAATGTCGTGGAAATAACGTATACCACAGTGAGAAAGTGTCTGTATTAATATTCCGTTCCCAGCTCATCCTCCTGCCCGCTACCCCTCCTATCTCAAGGACATAAAAGAAAAATATCCGTGACACTCTCTCCCCTAAATCGCTATACTCTAAAATCAGCTTCCTTCTTTCGACGTTCTCGATGTCCTCCGTGAATTTCGTCAGGTGATGATCGCACAGTGCTTCGCAGTATTCCAGAAGAGGTCGAATAGCTGTAGTGCTGGCAGTCTTCTTAGTAGACTGCTTGAGCCTTCCAACGGTTGTGTCAATAATCCAACTACTCTCACAACCACACGTTTATGTTGTAGGCTGGGAAAGCTACTTGAGTATGACAAAAGGCTTCACACTTAATTAAGATGGCCATTCGTCGTATGGTATTATGATGAGACACCGGTTCTATTACTTTAGTTCATATTAATTGCACTTCCCGCTGTGTTACTGGACAAAATAGAGACAAATATGAGAGAAATTGTCAACAATATATTCCACGTCGTTATCGAGAACTTGCTGATGATTCGCAGGTAATTGTTTTGATCCCACATACATAGCGACTTGTAGATTCTAAGCCACGTTTACAGCACAATCGCCAAAACAAAACAAACAAACACAAAGAAAAGAATACAAAAAATAAATTTCTTGGTTGTTGATCAGTAAGGGGTGTGAAAGGTAAACAAAACCGGGTGCCAGATTAGAAGACGTGCGGTAGGCGTGCTTACCAACCAAGCACCTTGGTGCTGTCTTCCAGGTCGCATTTGTTACTCTGCAGCTGCGAGGAACCTCATTTGTTGGCAACAAATCTCAACTGCGAAGGACACATCCCTGTCAGGCAGTTCATAACACCAAACATCTGCTTTGTGCCACCAGATGTGTGTCAACAATACTACATTCTATGACCGTGAGCAGGCCATCGTGTGAGATAATGCTCGTTACCCACTATTTCTCCTCATGAAGTTACCATACGGTAGTTAAATCGCCATCAGGTAAATGCCAGGATCAATCCTTTGAAACGGCACAGACGACTTCCTTCCCCTCCTTCCCAGTTCGAGGTTCTGCTTCGTGTCTAATCTTGTTTTCGACGAGACGCTGAAACGTAAAATTCCGTCCTTTCTTTTAACCTCAATATGCCTACTGAAGGAGAGTGTCACAAGAAGGATAACTGTTCATCACACTTGCCCGTTTATCGGATACACTGTCATGGACCAAAGCAGAAACACGCAGAAACGTCCTTCATTAACGTCTATTTATCTTGTTGAATGTGGTGACAAATTTATCTCAAAACGATCATACTTGAAACGATACAACTTGACTTTCTTGATAACACTCACTCCAAACGGTGTGCACATACACTCCTGGAAATGGAAAAAAGAACACATTGACACCAGTGTGTCAGACCCACCATACTTGCTCCGGACACTGCGAGAGGGCTGTACAAGCAATGATCACACGCACGGCACAGCGGACACACCAGGAACCGCGGTGTTGGTCGTCGAATGGCGCTAGCTGCGCAGCATTTGTGCATCGCCGCCGTCAGTGTCAGCCAGTTTCCCGTGGCATACGGAGCTCCATCGCAGTTTTTAACACTGGTAGTATGCCGCGACAGCGTGGATGTGAACCGTATGTGCAGTTGACGGACTTTGAGCGAGGGCGTATAGTGGGCATGCCCAGTACATCGATGTTGTCGCCAGTGTTCGGCGGAAGGTGCACGTGCCCGTCGACCTGGGACCGAACCGCAGCGACGCACGGATGCACGCCAAGACCGTAGGATCCTACGCAGTGCCGTAGGGGAACGCACCGCCACTTCCCAGCAAATTAGGGACACTGTTGCTCCTGGAGTATCGGCGAGGACCATTCGCAACCGTCTCCATGAAGCTGGGCTACGGTCCCGCACACCGTTAGGCCGTCTTCCGCTCACTCCCCAACATCGTGCAGCCCGCCTCCAGTGGTGTCGCGACAGGCGTGAATGGAGGGACGAATGGAGACGTGTCGTCTTCAGCGATGAGAGTCCCTTCTGCCTTGGAGCCAATGATGGTCGTATGCGTGTTTGGCGCCGTGCAGGTGAGCGCCACAATCAGGACTGCATACGACCGAGACACACAGGCCAACACCCGGCATCATGGTGTGGGGAGCGATCTCCTACACTGGCCGTACACCTCTGGTGATCGTCGAGGGGACACTGAACAGTGTACGGTACATCCAAACCGTCATCGAACCCATCGTTCTACCATTACTATACCGGCAAGGCAACTTGCTGTTCCAACAGGACAATGCACGTCCGCATGTATCCCGTGCCACCCAACGTGCTCTAGAAGGTGTAAGTCAACTACCCTGGCCAGCAAGATCTCCGGATCTGTCCCCCATTGAGCATGTTTGGGACTGGATGAAGCGTCGTCTCACGCGGTCTGCACGTCCAGCACGAACGCTGGTCCAACTGAGGCGCCAGGTGGAAATGGCATGGCAAGCCGTTCCACAGGACTACATCCAGCGTCTCTACGATCGTCTCCATGGGAGAATAGCAGCCTGCATTGCTGCGAAAGGTGGATATACACTGTACTAGTGCCGACATCGTGCATGCTCTGTTGCCTGTGTCTATGTGCCTGTGGTTCTGTCAGTGTGATTATGTGATGTATCTGACCCCAGGAATGTGTCAATAAAGTTTCCCCTTCCTGGGACAATGAATTCACGGCGTTCTTATTTCAATTTCCAGCAGTGTAAGAGCATAGTTAAATACACTTATAGTAACATGCCATACAAAATCGCCAAAATCCCCACACAACGTTATCTAATGTTATACTCGCTAATTCTAGCACTGGAAAGTCTGATGGAGGTCATAGGCTCTACGACCGATGCGTCGCGATCACATGCGCGGACGCCGGCCGGCTGCTGGCTGATGGCGCTCAACTTGGTCTTAATGTGACGGACACCCACGAACCCTTTCACAAACATGATTCTGCAAGATTTTTCCATTACTGGTTGTTCAGAAAATAAACAAGAGTGTTTCTGACCTTCTGCCTTACTGACTCTCTTAGCAGACAGATGGTAGTTGTTGTTGTGGTCTTCAGTCCTGAGCTCTCCATGCTACTCTATCCTGTGCAAGCTTCTTCATCTCCCAGTACCCACTGCAACCTACATCCTTCTGAATCTGCTTAGTGTGTTCATCTTTTGGTCTCCCTCTACGATTTTTACCCTCCACGCTGCCCTCCAATACTAAATTGGTGATCCCTTGATGCCTCAGATCATGTCCTACCAACCGATCTCTTCTTCTGGTCAAGTTGTGACACAAACTTCTCTTCTCCCCAATCCTATTCAATACTTCCTCATTAGTTGTGTAATCTACCCTTTTAATCTTCAGCATTCTTCTGTAGCACCACATTTCAAAAGCGTCTATTCTCTTCTTGTCCAAACTATGTATCGTCCATGTTTCACTTCCATACATGGCTACACTACATACAAATACTTTCAGAAATGGCTTCCTGACACTTAAATCTATACTCGATGTTAACAAATTTCTCTTCTTCAGAAACGCTTTCCTTTCCATTGCCAATCTACATTTTATATCCTCTCTACTTCGACCATCATCAGTTATTTTGCTCCGCAAATAGCAAAACTCCTTTACTACTTTAAGTGTCTCATTTCCTAATCTAATTCCTTCGGCATCACCCGACTTAATTCGACTACATTCCATTATCCTCGTTTTGCTTTTGTTGATGTTCATTTTATACCCTCCTTTCAAGACACTATCCATTCCGTTCAACTGCTCTTCCAAGTCCATTATGATGTCATCGGCGAACCTCGAAGTTTTTATTTCTTCTCCATGGATTTCAATACCTACTCCAAATTTTTCTTTTGTTTCCTTTACTGCTTGCTCAATATACAGATTGAATAACATCGGGGAGATGGTATATGGATTAAAAAATAAAGGAAAATGATGAGTTTAATAACACGGATTTGAGTTCTCACTGCCTGGCGCTGACTGTGAGACCACAAGAAAAGCTTTAGTGGAAGCTAACATTTCTCGTACCATGTACTGCGTAACCCATTGACATAAACGTGGTACTGACACATGTGAAAATCGGTGGGTGGATGGACTGAGGCTAGCTTGTAATGCTTAAAGTTGTGAGCTCGATTTCTGCTGGGAGTAACAGTTTTTAACAGTCACAAACATACCCTCTTCAGCTCTGGTAATGCCAAGAAAAGAGCGTAGGTCTGTGCTGTGGTTCCAAATCAACATTGGTTCAAATGTCTCTGAGCACTATGGGACTTAACATCTGAGTTCATCAGTCCCCTAGAATTTAGAACTACTTAAACCTAACTAACCTAAGAACATCACAAACATCCATGCCCCAGGCAGGATTCGAACCTGTGACCGTAGCGGTCACGCGGCTAAAGACTGAAGCACCTAGAACCGCACGGCCACATCGGCCGGCCAAATCAACATATCAACATTAAACCTGCCCATTCGCTACTGACAGGAACAGAGTCTGATTAATTTTGGGTGTGATTGACGGAAGTCTCTGCTTCCAGAAACTATGGCTCTAGTAAGCATTGCTGGACTAGCAATGTTATTTTAGTTCACGAACCAATTGTCATGTAAGGTCATAGGACTTCGATATTCTTACATTGGCATTGGACTGGCATTCGAGCTTTGATTCCAATTTCTCTCTGTACCTGAACCCTTCTAGATGACACTGTCCCTTCATTTTGTGGTTTCCTCATGAAGCCAAACTCTCCAATTTGGTAGTTCACACCTGTTCATGTGGGGTCAACAATGACGATATGCCCGTGGTCGGAGTTCGAGGCAGTACAGAAGTATTCGTTGTGTTACCTCTCGGCGAAAATGTCCACATCTTGCTGCTGCTGGCGAGACAATAAATATTTCTTGGCTATTCATAACTATAAGACAATAGATCAAGGTACCGGGTTCGAATCCTTCCCAGGCCAAACACAGTTTTATCGTTGTTTTAGGTCCCAATATCACGCTGTTGGTGAACTTATTTAATATCTGACATCTGATTGTGCTTAGTTAACAATCCAAACAGGTACTGACTGGGTTCTACTCTCCGTCCATCATCACAACTTTACTTCATGGCGTTTCACACTTGTGAGTTGCACTTTATTACGTACCTTTCATGGTTAGTTCTCAGGTGCAACATAAGTTTCATGGTGTTCCTGGTGCAGTGCTAAACGTATCGTCATTTATTTCAGTTGGTTCAAATGGCTCTGAGCACTATGGGACTCAACTTCTCAGGTCATTAGCCCCCTAGAACTTAGAACTAATTAAACCTAACTAACCTAAGAACATCACACACATCCATGCCCGATGCAGGATTCGAACCTGCGACCGTAGCGGTCTCGCGGTTCCAGACTGCAGCGCCGAGAACCGCACGCCACACCAGGTTCGGACATTTGGCCTTGTAATCTGATACTTGAGAACGCTTCGACATTTTATCCATTCTTTATATCTTGTCGAGGGTCGAACAGACACGCAAGCTTTGTTTGGTTATCAGTTGACTCAAATTTGGATCACGAACACCAGTTTTTCAGGTCATTTAATGAGTGTGGTAAGACTTCCACAGGGTCAATTATTGTATTGCATTTTAATTTATGAGCGTTAGGGACTGTCTCATCTCTAATAACGTGGTATTAGTTTACATCTGGACCGGCTGACATAATGAGCAGTGTTCTTTAGTGTATAATCAAACGAATATACCACCCAGGATTTCGGCTTTTAGAGGACCTGAGACACAGCTATGCGATATTGGTTGCATACCTTCAGGTTCACCCCATACTTTGGAATTCAGGGTTCGTCCGCTTTCTTTGCTGTCGAATTTACGAGGGTTGGAACTTCAATAGTGGCAATTCATTTACAGCTCGTATAAAACAGATACGGTTTCAAAGTTTTAATGACCTTCAGAGAAGTCACCAGCATTGCGTATAATCCGTTGCCAGCGATGTGGAAGTCGTAGGATACTCTTAGTAGTGCCAGTTGTGTGGCACTGCTAAGAGTACCTACGACTTCAACATCGTTGGCAAAGGGTTACACACAATACTCGTGACTTCTTTGAGGGTCAGTAAAGCTTTGAAACACGTATCTATTTTGTACGAGCTGGTAATAAATAGTTGCCACTATTAAAGATCCAAACCTCGTACATATAGGAACATATCTGTCGCCGAGAGCCACGAGCTATCGTTAATTTCAGGAATTTTGCAATCTTTTGTGGGTACTCTTCCTATTTTTCCCATTCTTTTCTGGGCTATCCATAGTTGAGAGTGATGATTTAAACATTTAATTTACCTACAAGTTATTAGACATGTTTTGGGCATTAGAGGTTGTGATCAGTATGCCGCGAATGTGTCATTCGCTGAGAGATCAACAGTAAAATTCAGACCGATATCTCTTTGTTAATCTTATTCGTGCGATTACGTCAGTAGTTCTATGCCTAGGCTTCATTTAGTGTGGGGTTTAGCAGAAGAAAGGTATTATTGCAACTTTATAATCCTCTAAGGTTGATAGTGGAAGAAAAGTTTCTTTTACCGCCCAAGAGTTTTTACCTTTAAGGTCAAGGGCCACCAAAGTCTACGGGCTTCTTTCTTTATCAGACTTCAACTTGCTTAAGACAATGATTTCGAGATAGTATACAAGCGCCTACACCGCCACGGCACTTGCTTAGCTCGCCAGTGTAAAAAACATATACTCGGAGACAAAAATGACGCTTTTCTAAGGAATTATTCGAATGGGACAGATTTAGTGGATGTGATGTATATGTACAGTCCGCAGCTCGTGGTCTTGCGGTAGCGTTCTCGCTTCCCGCGCACGGGGTCCCGTGTTCGATTCCCGGCGGCGTGTTGTTGTGTCGTCTTCATAATTATCATTCATCCCCATTACGGTCAGAGGAAGGCAATGGCAAACCACCTCCACTAGGACCTTGCCTAGTACAGCGGTGCGGGTCTTCCGCATCGTCCCCTGCGATCCACGGAGTATGGGACCTCAGCATCATCATGTGCATGTACAGACAAAAGAATGATTATAATTTCATAAAAATTGGATGATATGTTAAAAAGAAAGAGATTCACAAATCGGGCAAGTGTATAATACCGTGACCCCCGTCGCCCATTGACTGATAGAGGTGTTAGGTGTCCCCCGAGGGTATTCTGCCAAATTCAGTAAAATTAGATCGTCAAAATCGCGACATAGTTGGCGTGCCTTACCTGTAATGTTGCAAACTTTTTCAGTTGATATGAGAATATCATAGACATACTGTTGTGCTGTAATGGTTCCGCGGATGGCAACTGAAGAGGTCTTGCTATGAAAAGAAGTAGCATCCCAGACTATCAGTGCAGTTGTCTTCAGTGATGAGTCCCGCTTCCAGTTGTCCAAAAGACCAGTGAAGACGTGTCTGGAGACGCTATGGACAGCGGTCTGTTACCAACCTGACTGTTGCCCGCCATACGGCCCGACATCCAGGAATCATCGTCTGGGATGACATTTCTTTTCGTAGCAGCTCCCCTTTGGTTGCCATCTGCAGCGTCCTTGCAGCACAGCGGTACTTCGACGATACTGTACGCCCTGTTCTGTTGCTCTTCATAGCAATTAATCTGGGCTCACGTTTCAGCAAGATAATGCCCGCCCGCATATGGTGAGACTTTCTACTAATTGTATTCGTACTTGCCACACCATAACGTGGCCAGCAAGAGAGCGGGACCTCTTCCCAGTTGGGAAAGTTGGAGCGTTATGGGCAGTGCTATCCAATCAACTCGGAAATTTGACGATATATCACTCAGGAGAACAGCCAACAACTCTGTCAATCGCTTCAAAGTCGAATAATTTCTTGCAAAAGGGCAGGAGGTTGACCAACGCGCTGTTGACTAGTACAATTTGTGAAGTTATTTCTCTTAAACAAATCATCCAGTTTTTTTGAAATTGAAATCGTTTGATTACCTGAAGGTGTACATCACATTTTAAAAAAAGTGTATATCGGGGTTGCTGAACAGATTCGGAGGCTACATGTGGTTTCAGGAACGTTTCAGATAGGAGAGTGGCGTGGAAGCTTAGTTTATTGGACATAAACACACGTTGGTGGTAGCTCCGACGCTCGTTCCAGGACGGCTTGTTACAGGCACCTTCATATGGTCATCTCCACTGCGGTGAAAGACTCTGACCCATATGTGTCAGAAGAATCATAATAAATGTGTGTCGTTTGTAGCAGTCGTAGATTTACAGAACGCTTTTGACAGAGTATCGTCTCAGTTCGTAGTAACTGACGGAAAGTCATAGAGTAAAATATAGGTTATTTCTGGCGTTCCCCAAGGTAGTGTTATGGGCCCTTTGCTGTTCCTCATCTATATAAACGAATTGGGAGACAATCTGAGCAGCCGTCTTCGGTTGTTTGTAGATAACGCTGCTGTTTATCGAAAAAAAAACAATCAGAAGATCAAAACTAACTGCAAAACCATTTAGAAGAAATAGCTGAATGGTGCGAAAAGTGGCAGTTGACCCTAAATGAGGAAAAGTGTGAGGTCATCCAGATGAGTGCTAAAAGGAACTCGTTAAACTTCGGTTACACGATAAATCACTCTAATCTAAAAGCCGTAAATTCAACTAAATACTTAGGTATTACAGTTACGAACAACTTAAATTGGAAGGCACACATAGAAAATGTTGTGGGGAAGGCTAAACAAAGACTGCGTTTTATTGGTAGGGCACTTGGAAAATGTAACAGGTAGTAAGGAGACTGCTAACCGTCCTCTTTTAGAATACTGCTGCGCGGTGTGGAATCCTTACCAGATAGGACTAACGGAGTACATTGAAAAAGTTCAAAGAAAGGCAGCGAGTTTTGTATTACCGCGAAATATGGGAGAGAGTGTCATAGAAACGATACAGAATTTGGTTAAAAGAAAGGCGTTTTTCGTTGCGATGGAATCTTCTCTCGAACTTCCAATCACCAACTTTATCCTCCGAATGCGAAAATATTTTGTTGACACCGAATTACATAGGGAGGAACGATCACCACGATAAAATAAGAGAAATCAGAGCTTGTACGGAAAGATATAGATGTTCATTCTTTCCGCGCACTATACGATATTGGAATAATAGACAATTGTGAACGTGGTTCGATGAACCCTGTGTTAGGCACTTAAATGTGATTTGCAGAGTATCCATGTAGATGCATATGTAGATGTTGTTGAGATGACTGGAATAATTTTTTTGAAATTCTGAAGGTAGCTGGTATAAGGTACAAAGTACGAAATGTTATTACAAACTGTGCAGTGACCAAACTGCAGTTGTAACAGGCGAAACACATGAAAGGGAGGCAGTTACTAAGGAAGGAGTGCCATGGGGTATCTAAAGTCCTCCATGTTACTGAATATGTGAGCGAACAGTAAAGGACACCATGGAGAGATTTGGAATGGGCATTGAGTTTTGGAGAGAATAAATAAACTCTCAGGTTCACCAGAGTCATTGTAATTCAATCAGAGATGGGAAAAGAGCTGAAAAATCAGTTGAATTAAACAGATGGTTCAAATGGCTCTGACCACTATGTGACTTAACATCTGAGGTCATTAGTCCCCTAGAGCTTAGAACTAATTAAACCTAACTAACCTAAGGACAGCACACATATCCATGCCCGAGGCATCCGCGCGGTTCCGGACTGAAGCGCCTAAACCGCTCGGCCACTGCGCCCGGAGATTAAATAGAAAAGACGGTATAAGATGAATGTCAACAATAATGAAACAGGGGTATGGAGTTTAGGCGAATTAAAGCTGAGGGGCTTACATTAGAAAATAACACATTAAAAATAGTAGTTGAATTTTCCTTTTCGAGGAAAAATAACTGACCATGGCCGAAACAGAGAGGATATGAAACTCAGATTGGCAATATCAAGTAAATCATTTAGCAAAAAGAGAGATTTGTTAAAATCAAACGTAAATTTAAATGATACGAAATCCATTCCGAAAGTATTTGTGTAGAATGTAGACTCGCACGGAAGTGAAACAAGGACGATAACCAATACGAACAGAACAGAAGCTTTTCAAAAGTGGTGCTACACAATAATATTAAGGATGTACCATGGGCAGACCAACTTAATAATGAAGATAAGAGAAATGGGAGGAAAGATATTTCTGGCCTAAAGAATGGATCGATTGATAGGACACATCCTGAGGTCAAGGAATCATCAGTCCGGTAACGGCACTGTGTTGTGTGGGTAAAAATTGTTGAGTGAAAACAAGGGTTGACTACGGTAAGGAGGTTCATATGGTTTTAGGTTGCATAAGGAACGCAGACATGAAGAGGTTTTGCACAGGATAGACTAGCGTGAAGAGCTATATAAATCTCGTCTTTGCACTGAAGACATTACAAGAACATCATCAGATCACGAAAAAATGTATGTAGCCATCTACCCCAAATTTTATTATATCGGTTTCAATTAAGCAGACACTGTAGGCACTTTCTGTAGATAGCCCGCTTATTTGACAAGAATAGCCCTTACGTCGAAACAGGCACCGACGGAAGGTCAGTATAAACAAAACGAACCAGTCATAAACACCTTGCGGGCTCTCAAACAGCGACTTCCTGCGCAAAACTGTACGCTGTCTGTTTGCATTGCACCCTCGTCAGCAATACCAACCGGGTTACCGCAATTCGCAAACAATGAACGTTGTCAAATTCCCATGGATTCTCTATTTGTCTCCTATGGTAAGTTGTGTTGGTTGGAGACTGTTGTGAATTCGTGCTCATTTATACCTATTCTTATCTGTTATCTGGCCTAAAAACATTGTTGCCTGTTGATTAAAAAGCATTTTAACTCTCACAGCTCAATAACAGTCCGCAGTTATCTACATCACAAAATTATGGAACATTTCAGTATCGTTATTTCGTTTCGACCTATTTTAATTGTTGAATAGGCGTCTTTCACTCATTTGCTGATAGTGTCCTCAGAGATAAATAAAACCACTGACGATAGTTCATCAGATGAAGAACTGAGTAAATACGGTTATTATTAAGACAGGAAAAAAGATGCAGACACTATAAAATCGCTAAATGCATTAACAAATTTAATATTATTCACGGAAATCTATCATTTTTCTCACTATGTGACAGACCATGACTCAAATCCGAAATCATAACTGCCACAGGACATGCCCTTAACAACTGAGCTACCACTGAGAGACTCACTAATGGCCACAACTTCAGTTATCTTCATTCTAATATTCAGTTCGCAAACAGTTCTTTACAGATCAGGAACCCTCACAACGGTGCACCCTGCAATACATCTTCAAAGATTCATTGTGATTTCTTAAAACTGAACACTAGTTTCGGTGTTCCGTTTCTCACACAGATTCCGAGGGTCAATTGCAGGCAGCTGCTTTTCATACTGTACATCAAGGTTCTTGTTTCACAATACTCAGAACGAGATGGATCCTGCAACAATTCAAGAAGGTGATTTAGACTCTACTGTGATGTACGTTCTTATACCTCCATCGTAAACCTTTTGACGCACTCGTGTCGTATTTCTCAGTGATTCACACTTAACAAACACATGTCGATCGCTCTTGGTGGAATGCCGGGCTGCGTCGCTCAGAAGTTGATTTACGTCTCCTCGTAAACGTTGGACTGATGTGGCGCAGCAGTAAAGATAGACAAGAGTTGCGTTCCAGTGAACACTGTCTAGCACATACTTTTCAAGTGAGTAAGTCTTTTAGTCCTATAGCTTTGAGAATATGTTGTGAAATAGGAGAACCTTACGTATGCTGGTATTCTTGTAACGGATGGTTGAACACATCCACGTTTATAGCACGACAGCAAAATTTTCTAAACCGAACTGTCCGTGGGATAATAACCAGCCCCTGATTTTGTATGCTTTCTATTTTCCGTAGTAAACTGTCGCAAAAGGCAGCACCTTTGAAAATCGGAAAGCGTTTTGCATGCCGGTTTCATCAATAATTAGAATATATCATTCTGACGCTGACAAAAGAGAAAATCGGTGATGAAAGGTTTTTGACATTATAAAACACAGCGAGTGGCACCAGAATACCCTCTGTACTTTTCTATTGTGTTGTATTGTATGTGAACCGGGGGCCTAGAAACGACGGAGAGGCTCCGTCCCCGCCACAGCCGAAGAGGTCCACAACCCCACGACGACTACCGCAGTCCACTTCACCCCTCCGCCGCCCCACACCGAACCCAGGGTTATTGTGCTGTTCGCCCACCGGTGGACCTCCCAGGGAACGTCTCACACCAGTCGAGTGTAACCCCTATGTTTGCGTGGTAGAGTAATGGTGGTCACACGCGTACGTGGAGAACTTGTTTTGCGGAGCAATCGCCGACATAGCGTAATTGAGGTGGAATAAGGGGAACTAGCCCGCATTCACCGAGACACATAGAAAACCGGTCACCTTAATAAATAAATCGCGATCAAGATTGTTTTTAATAGTAAATAGATGGAAAACCGCCTAAAAACCATCCACTGACTGGCCGGTTCACCGGACCTCGACACAAATCCGCCGGGCGGATTCGTGTCGGGAACCAGGCGCTCCTTCCCGCCCGGGAAGCCGTGCCTTAGACCGCACGGACAACCGGACGGGCTCTGTAATTTTACTCTCTTTATTAAACTCGTGACGGTATTTCATGGATTATGAATGATTCTGGGATGTTTGCAGATGTGCAGAGTAGTGAACGCAAGACAGAGCAACACGAAGAGTTTCAGCCAATGAGGTCGGTGACCGGTGATGGAATCGTAGCCTGAGTAGCTGAGATTCTTGGACGTGAGGTCGGCATTGTCCTTCCACTTTATTGTTTGCGGCGAAGGTCCGGCCACAGAAAACAAAACCTACCCTCGAAGTGGCCCTTTCTGAATTTCTCGAACCCAGCCGCGATGTTACGAAAAGTGGCGGGAGAAAGTTCAGTTGGCGTAAAAATATATAACGTGAGATCGCGCTCTGAAATATAGGAGGGGAGAGTGTCATCACAAAAGGCTGGAAAATACGCGCTGTTTTGGCGGGATTCTCCGTTGGGGAAATAACCGTGATTGGGCTACAGTGGTACGTAATTTTTCGATTGGGGACTGGCATTTTTACCTGAAAAGAATACTCATGGGGTAAGCGAGCGCCGCAAGAGAAGCACTGGCCATCGGGATGTAAAAATGTTAGGTTCGACATTCCTCTAAGAAGCAAGGGTGTTCTGATCGCCTTGCCGTAAGAGCACCTAAAGGGCGACACATCTTGGAGTCCCATACAGGTGCTGATTACTCCGTCTTCGCTAAGAGAGCAGGACATCTGGAGCGCAGATCTCGATGCAACCCAGTTATGCTTAAGTTGAGGGTAATGTGTGGCACCTGCAGAGTAGTTCAGTTTGATTTCACAACTGCGTACTCCAGGACAATCGCCTGTCTCACCTCCTTTTGCACTGATAATAACTGTGTGCACGTCTGGGTTTTAGTCACCAATTTCCAATCACTTTTCCGACCGAAGATTACAAGATTAAATAGTTGTCATTTATCGTGAACATGGAGAGAGAGAGAGAGTAAATTCTTAAGAAGGCACGAAGTAATTTAACTGACACAAGAGTTAAACTGCTATCCATTTAATCTTCATGCAAATTGAGATAGATATGTTTGTCACATGTTTTTGATTCTTCATTTTCAGTGTTTATTCCGTAATTGTGTTTATGAATAAATGGAAGAGCTGAATTTAATCATTGTTTTCGTTTAACCCTTCATTTACTTTAAGTTCCAGGCTTTTAATATGTACCCAGAAAGACATTAGCAATCAGATCAGAATCATAAGCAACATATTACTCCAGTCAGAGAGCGTTATTCGGAATGAGACATTTGTCTTGCTATTTCCCCAGTTTCAGAGCTAAGCCTACGGCCGTAATTTTCACGTTATCCATTTAAGTTTGCGAACAGACGTTATAACATTAGTTCTTGAAGTGGCTTGCCCACAATTGGTTTTGTAAAGTTAAGGAGAATTCTACTCAACAAGATTTTGTACCTTTTAGCTCTGTCTGCAAATACGGCGCTCAGTCGAATGAGTACATAGTATTTTTGCTTTTGGAGGACAGCACTGACTCGATAGTATTATGCATCATTTGTAACAGGCTGTTAGTTTAAATTATTAAGCACAGCTCTCAGTTTAGAGCATGTGGTGATTCATTTTCAAGTGCAGCTCGCAATAAATACCTATTGGAGATGGGTTGGTAACTTTTGCGTATGACTCACGTGTGGATACTTACTTCGAGGTGCTGCTGAAAATATGCACACGTTCTAAACTCTCATTTCCACTAGCACTTAATGAAGTACTCATTTAAGCCAACACTCTGCTGTAAATGATGTCGTTCTTTACGTAAACAGTATTCTGGCCGTTACTTTCTCGTGGCAAATGATTGACTTTGACAGGCGCTGATGAATAATGTAAACGAAACTGTACGCGTTTCAGTGTCCATCTTTGGAAAATGGGGAGGTAATTCATGACTCACTTCCATTTATAACTTCCTATTAAATTGTGATCCATCCATAACTAGCAGTCGTCTCATTGATCAATCCTAATTATATTTCTGAAATTAGGAAAAATTAAAGGTTTTCACATATGCGTTGACTGCCAAGTCTATGTCTGTGAAGCTAAAGATGTGATGTTTCCGCATATTTGGTATTATATTCTTCGCAACGTCATGTTAACTGTTGTGTAAAAGAGCCCTAATGCAAATCTGCAATGAAATACATGCTGTGAGCAATTCGATTTAAGTATTTGAGTAAAATACTAGTGGCATTAACTTTATGTCCTTGTAGATTACTAAACAGCTATTGTATTAATCTGTGCAACATAACTTACAAGATATCAAAGTATTAAAGAATTATGTGATTGTAGAAGCTGGACATAGGAAACAGAGGAAAGACTTACTGGACAGCACAAATATGGACATAAACTAGATGGGAGTGGAATAAAATTAGGATGGCGGAAAACAAATCAAAAGAGAAAGGTAGTAAGGGAGATAGCAAGAAGTAAGGTGCTGCTTATAAGACGTATCTTTAGACACTGTACCTTTCTCATAAATATATTTGCAGTTGACGTTTTAGAAAACAATCCAAAACCACTCTTATAGAACAATATAAAGAGCAGAACAACCTGGAAAAATGATATGTAAATGAAAAGAGCATGAAATGAAAAGTAGGTTGAAGTCTTCAAGAAATAAATGTACGATCTCCTAACATTGAGAATCTTTTGTGTGCTAATATTAACATTGAGCAGATGAGCACCAATTGCGTAAAAAAACCGTTTATTTATTTTAATTGCCAAAATATATTGCCACCGCTTATAAAAGAGCGTTAGGTACAAAATACTGTAAATTAAAAACAGATCTATATGCAATTATCGACAAAAGGTTGTAAGATAAATTTTTGTTTGATAATTCTTATCACCCAAATCTCGCAGATATTCTTGATACCTGTCTCGTTCAAGGGAGATGATGAGGCATATCGGTTCGCCGATGACATTGTAATTCTGTCATAGACGACAAAGGACTTGGAAGAGCAGTTGAACGGAATGGATAGTGTCTTGAAAGGAGGATATAAGATGAACATCAACAAAAGCAAAACGAGGATAATGGAATGTAGTCGATTCAAGTCGGGTGATGCTGAGGGGAATTAGATTAGGAAATGAGTCGCCAATACATCCTCTCTCATACACATCAGTACCTATTTAAGTACTCGCCTGCGTTTTCTTAGGTTTAGTGCATCTTAAATTTTACTGGAATAAGGTAGAACTGCAAGTAATAAGGGAAAAAGCATTGGAAGAAACGGAAGAAAACGTGGTCCATTTACAAAAGAGGTCGCTAATAAATCTTTTGTTAGACCGACTCCTGAATACTGCTCGTTAGCCTGGGATGCTTATTGGGATTAAAAGACAAGATGCAAAGAAAAGGGGCACATTTCGCTATGGGCTCCTTCAGGAAAAGTTAGAATGCTATGAAATGTTCATCAGATTCCTGTGGCAGGCGCAGAAAGAGAAACGCTGTGCATCACAGACAGGATTACGTTGAAATACTGACAGCATATGTTTCAAGAAGGGTCGAGGAACGTATTACTTCCTTCCACATAAAACACACAAAATGATAATTCCATTCAGAGATATTAGAGCTCATACGAAGTCTTACAACACTCATTTTTCCGTCACAGCATTTCTGAATGAAACATGAAAAGAGATTGCAGAGTGTAGATACACATTTAGAAAAAGAGCGTGCAATGTGAATACTGTAAGTAAATAACGTATAGCGTACACACGAAGCCCTGTGCGGGAATGTGGTGTATCTTACTTTATTAATTAGAGCAAGAAGTTCTGTGCAAATGTGCTACAGATCTGAGTTCACTCAACTGTAGTATGACATGCTTTTAGCATCTGAAAAAAAATCTCTCTCCTAATGTGCCACAATGCATTGTTAAGTCAGTCCTGTTAGCATGAATGAAAACTGCAAGAAGACTTCCTTGAATCAGATATGTTTGAATTAACAGTTACAAATTACATCCTAACTTCTGGCCAGGGAGATAAACGTCAAAGAAGCTAAATACTGCTCCTTCAACTGTCCGCTGCGTCACGACCGCCACGCCGAGTTAATTCGTTTTTAATTTTAGAGCGCTGACTGGCACAGAAACTTACATTCAAAGTTCGTGGAAGCCCGTCTGGGAGAAATATTCGCCAGCCAAGTGTGCCGAACAGTCTGCTGAGGTTTCTCCTCCCTGCCTCGACTTTTACGCTGGTCTGTTGTTGCTGCGGCAGCGGGCGCCCTATCTCGGGGCAGCGCCCTGACACTAAAGGGCGGCTCTGAAGAGCAGCGGGGGAATTTATCCCTCGCGTGACGGTTGTCCTCTTTTGCATCTATTTGCATTGAAAATTAGAGCCGTCCTGAATGCGAACGGTGGTGAGCTCACAGACTATCGACACGAAGGGAGTTTAAACCTGTAAGTGGGACTTGAGCAGCGGGTATCCTAATAAGCGAAAGTTTTTTGCAAGAAGAACCAATATTGATCGCGTCTCAAAAACATAATGTACCACATGTGATCTTAATATTATTGTAGTATTGTAGTATATCTTTCCTTTGTCGCCTCCGTCGTATGTAGAAGCTGTATTGATATAAATTACATCGGTAATCGATACATATTATAAAAATGAATGTATGTATATATGTGCGTGTGTATGTTTCTATGTATACAGGTATGCTCCACATCTCCTCCTAAACCACTGGACGGATTCAACCAAAAAACATCCCTTACTACCAGGCAACAATCACCTGATTTCAGGTGTGCCGCAGTGGAGTGTCGTACGACCGTTGCTATTCACAATATACATAAATGACCTTGAGGATGACATCGGAAGCTCACTGAGGCTTTTTGCGGATGATGCTGTGGTATATCGAGAGGTTGTAACAATGGAAAATTGTACTGAAATGCAGGAGGATCTGCAGCGAATTGATGCATGGTGCAGGGAATGGCAATTGAATCTCGATGTAGAAAAGTGTAATGTGCTGCGAATACATAGAAAGAAAGATCCCTTATCATTCAGCTACAATATAGCAGGTCTGCAACTGGAAGCAGTTAATTCCATAAATTATCTGGGAGTAGGCATTAGGAGTGATTTAAAATGGAATGATCATATAAAGTTGATGACGGTAAAGCAGATGCCAGACTGAGATTCAATGGAAGAATCCTAAGGAAATGCAATCCGAAAACAAAGGAAGTAGGTTACAGTACGCTTGTTCACCCACTGCTTGAATACTGCTCAGCAGTGTGGGATCCGCACCAGATAGGGTTGATAGAAAAGATAGAGAAGATCCAACGGAGAGTATCGCGCTTTGTTACAGGATCATTAAGTAATCGCGAAAACGTTACGGAGATGATGGATAAACTCCAGAGGAAGATTTTGCAGGAGAGACGATCAGTAGCTCGGTACGGGCTTTTCTTGAAGTTTCGAGAACATGCCTTCAGCGAGGAGTCAAGCAGTACATTGCTCCCTCCTGCGAATATCTCGCGAAGAGACCATGAGGATAAAATCAGAGAGATTAGAGCCCACACAGAGGCATACCGACAATCCTTCTTTCCACGAACAATGCGAGACTGGAATAGAAGGGAGAACCGATAGTGGTACTGAAGGTACCCTCGGCCACACACCGTCAGGTGGCCTGTGGAATATGGATGTAGATGTAGATGTGGATGTGGAGCTTAGGTGATATGACGCCATAAACAGTGAGATGTGCAAAAAACTGTCACATCGTGCATGAGATTTAAATACACTAGTACCTCTCTTCGAAATAAATATCGCAAACACTATTCACACATGCCGCCAAATGCTCGTACAAACTTATATCACGGTATAGTTCAGGAGATATAATGTCATAACACTGATACGTGCGAAGAACTGCCAGATTGTGCATGACGTTTGAATTTATTACATCTTTGCCACTAACTGTATTCACAATATACCAATATCCATAACTTCACAGTATATGACACATAGGTCAAGAGACATAGCGTCATAAGTACCTTTCTACATTTGTACCTTATGCATATTTATTTTTATGGCTGTTTCATAATTTCAGAGGCGTTTTCGTTTATACCTGGCAAAGAAATATTTTCGACGCTGCGCAGCAGATGCGTTTCATTTTTGGTTTCCGTTTTTAATTGGAAACTGGGGAAACTAATTGCGGGAAATGTCGGTTTTGTACGTTAGAAGTCTATAAACATGAGCGTTAATAATTAGATTATCCGAACCCCGTATCTCTGCCGACGCAATCCGTTAAATTTTTCTGTTTACGGATTTCGGATTTCAGTCTGCCATTACGTGGGACTAAGCTGAAAAGATAATTTATTCATAATGGGGGGCACAGTCATAATATATTTCTTTAAAGTCAGTACCGCCATTAGACTGCTTTTTTTATTTGCAGTGTTACATCTACACGATCATGATTCCGGCTTCAAATGCTATTATCGAGTTTTTAATGTTATACAGTGCCTAAGATGGCATACTGTCATATTTAAAATACACAATGTGTCTAACAGTGTATTGTCGAGTAACCTCTCCGCCACAGGCCGCGAATTATGAACAGGTGCTCGATCATGTTGAAAGATGCAATCGCCATCCCCGAATTGCTCTTAACCGGTGGGAAACAAGAAAGTATTTAAAACATCAGCATAGGTCTGTGCTGTGATACTGCCACGCTAAACAACAAGGGTTGCAAGCCCCCTTCATGAAAAACATGACCACACCATAACATCATAAACGATTTGGGAGACAATATGAGCAGCTGTCTTCGGTTGTTTGCAGATGGCGTTGTCGTTTATCGGCTAATGAAGTCACCAGAAGATCAAAATAAATTGCAAAACGATTTAGAAAATATATCTGTATGGTGCGAAAAGTGACAGTTGACCCTAAATGGCGAAACGTGTGAGGTCATCCACATGAGTGCTAAAAGGAACGCTTTAAACTTCTGCTACACGATAAATCAGTCTAATCTAAAAGGCGTAAATTCAACTAAATACCTAGGTCTTGCAACTACGAACAACTTAAATTGGAAGAAACACATAGAAAATGTTGTGGGGAAGGGTAACCAAAGAATGCGTTTTATTGGCAGGACACTTGGTAAATGTAACAGACCTACTAAGGAGACTGCCTACACTACGCTTGTCCGTCCTCTTTTAGAATACTGCTACGCGGTGTGGAATCCTTAAGATAGGACTGACGGAGTGCATCAAAAATGTTCAAAGTAAGGCAGCACGTTTTGTATTATCACGAAATACGGGAGAAGGTGTCACATAAATGATACAGGATTTAGGCTGTAAATAAATTGAAAGAAAGGCGTTTTTCGTTGCGACGGCATCTCTCACAAAATTCCATTCATGCACTTTCTCCTCCGAATGCGAAAATATTTTGTTGTCATCGACCTACATAGGGAGGAACGATCATTACGATAAAATAAGGGAAATCAGAGCTCGTATGGAACGATATAGGTGTTCATTGTTTTCGAGCGCTATACGAGATTGGAATAATAGAGAATTGTGAAGGTGGTTCGATGAACCCTCTGTCGGGCACTTAAATGCGATTTGAAGAGTATCCATGTAGATGCAAATGTAAATGAAATGGCCGTTTCTTTTAATTACATGGACATTGAAATTTAAATATTTTAAGACACCAAGGGACCATAGATATTATGTCTAGTATGTACATAGCAGTACGTGACATAAATTTCAACTTGATAAGTCTCAGGGTTTCTGAGAAAAAGGGCTCTTTAGAGTGAGAGAGACCGGCAAACGGACAGATACACAAGAAGGACAAAAAGCGAGGCTACAAAGATTCCGTTTTTCTGACTGAGAATTATGAGACCCGAATGCAGTGCCGTTGCGGAAGATTTATATTCCACCGCCTCTGCTAGTTGCGCTAACAAGCTGGCTCTGTCGTGGCGTCCAACAGTTGCGTAAAACGTTGGAAATCGTTTTCTCGAAAATAATTAAGAAGCTTGTGTACAAGAGCAGTATTTGTTGCATCTAAGTATGTGAAAAAGGGAAAGAAACAGTGATCAATTGGGTGTAAGCTTCCCTTTTTAGAAAATAGTGCCAGTTGGACTTAATGATTATTTTATGTAAGTCTGCAGGCTTTCGTGGACATTGTCACTAAAGTTAAAATCTTCTCGGTTGATAGGCCGCATCATATTTTCTTCTAAAATAATCGACGCTTCGCTACCTGTGCTGGGATCTTCTTTAGGATGTTTTGGTGTCCAGTATTGCTATAACACTGCGATAGTGGAGACCGAAATATCCTGAAGAAGATTCCAGCGGAGGGGTCGAATCATCGGTTATTTTAGGACTAACGAACAAGAAAATTTAAATTTTATATTGATTATTTGCCCACTACTGCCGTTTTACTCCCAACTCTTCGTTATAATGACAAATGCACCACAATTCCTGGATGCCATTGCAGATGTTCCATGAACCCACCCCTTCCTCAGCTAAGCGTTTTTAAAATTCTTACTTCACCCATTTTCTGCTCTTCATTTCTTACTTCATCTGTCCTCTTAAATATTTAAACTTCTTCGATAGTACCACACTTCAGAAGCTTTCGGTTTGTTCTCCGTATTCCGATGGTCGACGCTTCAATTCTATACAATCCTGTGCTGTGGCGTGCGCTTTCAGCAACGCCATTTTCGTTTATACAGCAAAAGAACTTTCTTACCTAAATCTGACCCCGTACTTCTTTCTATTAGCATGTGTAATCCTGCTTCCTAAACAGAATTCCCCCACGTCCTCGGCTACTGTTCCTCCCAGATTTTGATGTTAACCAACTGTTGTTCTATTTTCTAGTACTCGTGCGTAATTGAGTGTCGTAATAGGAGGTCGGCGATCATAAATGTTGGATATGCACGAAATTTTGCACGTCCATTGGTCTTCAGCAAATAAAAAGAAATACTGTTATTTTGACTAAAGCTCAACATTTCGCTGCTTTTTTAGAAGACGTTGCAGAATACTTCGTGGCATTCAAGTTCTAATAACTACAACTAGATCACCCGTCAGCCCGATTTTGACAATGTTTTTTAATTTTTTTTAAATTTCTCGTCAAATAATCAACTGTTCAACATTATAGTTGGCAATAGTCGTTTCACTTGAAGAAATCGTGACTGTTAAAAAAATTCACATTTACATTTTAGAAGCTAAAATTTATTTTCTTAAGTCATTATTCAAGAAAACTATTTTTTCTGACCATAATTAGCTTAAACTGCATTTTTATAAAGGGTGATTTTTGTCACCGTGTGCTGACTTTAGGCACTGGTCTATGAGAGGATGTTGCAATGTTGTGTCCGATTCACTTGGCTTGCTGACTCACCTTGCAGTGGATGTGGTACAGTAGTGGATTTGATACAGCGTTGTACACCATGGTTCCGTACTCGAAACGAGAACTTGCCGACATGGTATTTACTTACGGAAAGGCAAATAGCAACAGGCGATTGGCAGCAAGCTTGTATCAGGAGACCTATCCCTGCCGACAACAACCACAGCATTTAATGTTTGCAGTAGTGTTTCGCCCTTTGTCTGAGACTCGGTCGTTTCAGGAAACGGAAAATCATGAAGGTCGTATGCGAAATGTTCAGATACCGGACTTGGAGGAAAATATAATTAACGCTGTGGAAGGCGTCGCCGTGTCAGTAACAGGCTGTTGGCCCGCCAGTACAGGGTAAGGCAGACGACCGTGTGGAACATTCACCATGACGATTGTTACTACCCCTATCACTTAACAGCATGTGCAATGCTTACTAACGACTGACTTTCCACCTTGGAAGCAGTTTTATCACTGGCTTCTTCACCAGGCAACCACGATACCGGAATTTTTTTCATTCATCCTATTCACAAATGACGCCATCTTTAAGCGGAGTGGCATCGTCAACTTTCATAACAGTGAATAATATGCAGGACCCCCATGGTATGGTGACAGCGAATTGTCAGCAACGGTGCAGCCGGAATATGTGGTCCAGGATAATTAGCGACCGTATTTTTGGACAGTCTTCCTTCCATGTCACCTGATAAACCGGAACTATCGGCGTTTCTGGCAGGTGACTTTGCTCCCCTGCTGGAAGAAGTGCCATTGATGATTCAAATGGGTTTGTGCCTGGTACATGATAGTAGTTCAGTCCACTTCTCCGTTAACGTCCGGATGCACCTCAATTGCGTTTTCCCTGGTCGATGGATGGGACGAACGGGCCCAGTTGCATCGCCTGCTGGTTCACCAGAACTCAGCCCGTGCGATTTCTGCTTATGGTGATTTCTCAAAAGTATCAAGTATGCAGAGCCCGTCCCAGATGTAGAGACACTGGAGCAGCGCATGCATGCCATCTTTGGCGCTGTTCGGATGCAGACAGACATATATGAATGTGTGAGACAGAATATGCTACGGCGTGTACACGCATGCGTCGACGCACATGGAAACAATTTCCAGCGCATACTGTAACTGTGGCTACGTGTTACAGCACACCTCAGTAAGAATGTATGATTGAATAAATGGTCTCTAGCATGGAAACTATGTATTTCTGGACATAACTTCATTAGACCTTTTTTGTTCCGTTCCCTCTCATCGATCAATCGCTAGACTTCGTACATGGTGGTAAAAATCACCCTAGATAATTTCATCTTATTTTTAGCTCATGTGTCCTTCACTTCGCCATTGAAATTTGTAAAAAGAGCTGAAACGCAAAAGTGCAGGTGCTAATTGTTGAGATTCGTGTGTGAACAATAAAAATGACTTACAGTTTTGTTAACCCGTCTTATGGCTGCCAACTGAGCAGGTAGCAGACATGAAATGGGATGTCGTTAAAATTTTTTCACCTAACTGGTATGAACAACCGTATGTGTTCTGAACAGTCCTGTCCCAGCAAGAGTAATTTCATTTGTGAGGATATTGTGCTATTTTGAAATCTGACGATTAAGGTTCATAGCGTATGAATGTGGCAAAGAGCAGTACGACAGGCTAGGGGAAAGTAGCACGGTTCGAGTTAGTGTTTTGATGAATCATAACTCATCAAGTCCGACGCGCAGCCAACAAGAACAGAAGAAATTTATTTTCCTGTGTGAAAACGTCCAGAAAGTTATGTAAATACACTCGACAACCTCTCAAGAGAAACTATGAAGTAACTAGATTTTGCATTATAAATCTATGAAACAAACAATTCACATTGTATTTGAGAAACCCACTACCATCAAATTACCAAGAAAGTCACCAAACCTATTTGTACGACATATCACGCTTGTAAACTGATGATCACAATCGTATACAGGAGAACAGATAGAAAAGCTGACCATTTATTAGACTAAGATCAGTTTGGTAAGGGAAGACAAAGGCACCAGAGAAGCAATTCTGTCTTAAGCTTAGTGAAGGAAGGAAGATGGATCTTTGCAGCAGTTTTAATCTTAGAGGAAACCTTCAGAACGTAAAGTGGGATAAGAATCTCGTAATCGATAGACAGATGTGTCAAAAGTAGAGATAAAGACGATTACTGTACTGAATCTACAATAACTGAGTGAGGGAAATGTAAGTGGAAACCAAGCTAGAAAAGTTCATGTTAAGAATGAGTTAAGACAGAGCACATAACATGTGCAAATTTCTGTCCTATACGGATAGTTTCTTCGAGGGTCCTCGCTCTTTTTTTACTGCCTTCCATTGTGAAATAAATCCACAATAATATGGAGACGAAGAGCCTCTTATAAACTTTCCTACAACTGGCCGACACGTCATTAAGACGGCTTGGCAACAGTCACAGACGAAGCTGCTGCTGCCTGCTATGACTCATGATGTAAGATCTGTTAGCTCACTGTCTCTTTGTGTACACTGTCTTTCTGTAATGTACCTAAGGGCCGTGTTGTAGAAGAGCTGATAAGCATTTACGTTAGTAGATTAGATCCGGAGAAACTGAGTTCATGTCGGTAGAGCCTCGAAGTACTTTTTGGAAAACCCTCTTGAGCAGCTAGTTCCAAAACCTACACTCAGTGTAAATATTTCAACCTTGTAGATAGAAACACGTCTGGTCTTTGTGTCAGTATAGCGACAGGGCGTACTGAATGTGATGCAATCATAGCGCAAAGGTTACTAAAGTTAATAAATCCGGCAGGAAGGCTAGTGAAATTAAAGGAAAGTTTGTACTAATTTTAAATCACACTCTGAAGAATGATGTGCCAAGTAAATAGATAAAGCACGTAAAGACCCAAAGTCTTTTCAAAACAAAATTCTGAAAGTGCTAACGATAGATCATGCCGAGAACCCCAGAAAATTCAGACCGTAGTAAAATCGTTAAGAGGATTGAATGCATCTGCAGAGTCACTCGTCGACCGTGTAGGAAATAGGCTAACAGATATGTCAGTTGCTTTTAGGCTTATTAAGTAAATACATTCTGGACTGTTAGTGTTCATCAGAGACAAAGTTATCGCCAGGACTACGTCAGTGATAGGACTACCCATGTTCTCAGTAAACAGGATGAAGTGCATTCTACGCATGTTTGCTGACGAAATCGTAGTGTGCGGGAAATTTTCTTCGTCGAGTGGCTGTAAGAGGATACAGGATGACTTACAAGGAACTATACGACAATCCGGTTTTTTAAATTTTTTATGTTTATGCTACATGAGGTTTGGAACTTAGATATCTCTCTCCCAAAGCAGTTCGATGCCACTTCCATAAATACTCGAGAAAATCGACTTTGAAATTTTCCGAACGTTAATAATATGCTAAATTGAGGTGGTGTTCTTTTAATAAGCCGGGTGGTTGCAGAAAGCGTTATCACTTCTGTCTCTAAGCCGGTGGTAGGTTGTATTTTAAAAATGAACAGCAAAGTAACAGAAGTGATCACACTTTCTGCAGGACCTGATCATCATTTTGCAGGACAATGCTCAAGCACGTACAATGCAAGCTGTTACTGATTTGTTTGAATGATGGGGCTGCTAAATGCTATACTGACAATTGCACTGCCCTCACTTTAAGCCCTCGTGAGATCAACTCGATTTGTAAACTGAAGGAAACACCACACGGCATTCGCTTCAGAACTGCTACAAATTTGTCAGGCAATAGACCCCGCCGCTCAACACAACTGGCACTGCTAAGAGTATACTACGACTTCCAAATCGCTGACAACGGGTTATACACAATGCTGGTGACTACTTTGAAGGTCAGTAAAACTTTGAAACATTTATCTATTCTGTACGAGCTGTAAACAAATAGTTGCCACAATTAAAGTTCCAACCTTCGTAAAACTGTCGTGTTACCAAATACTGAACATTGACTGTCGGTCTTGGACATTCTTTAAGACGGATTAATGGAAGAGGCAGGAAAGAGCTGTGTGACTGATGACACGTTGGTTGAGTCAGCGTGAGAACATCGTACGGACGCTCAGAAACTGCAGTGTGGGGAGTTACATGAAAGACATTCACACATTGCGGAGAATATTAATCAACACATCCTCCGAGCCTACATTCCAAACGTAGTTTCATGTAACGTACAACTCGCTAAAATTAGAGCAATGCTGATTCTTAAAGAGGAGTTCTGACAGTCTGTCCTCCCATGTAGCATCCATAAATGGATTGGAAAAGGGTAAATTGCTTCCTCTGCACCTTACATACAGACACACAAACACACACACACACACACACACACACACACACACACACACACTACGGTGAAAACTTATGCCTAATCTGAGCCTCACACGTACGCTTCGGTGATTTGCGGCATACGTATATAGACGTTGATCTCGGTTCAAATGTATAATGAGTTTACACTGGCGAGCTATATTGATACGTACAATTTCTTATAAAATACCGTGCTGTGGTGAAGTGAATCATTAAATTAAAAGCATAATGTTGTTTAGCTGTGAACGCAGTAATCTTCTCTGGGCAGAATTTTCTTTACCCGGTATACTGCGGTGATATCACAGGCAAAGGTCAGGCAGAAATGCGTCGCCGGCAGCTAATGTATCGCTGTGGTTTTGGACGGGTTCCAGCGTGGGTCAACAGCCGACGGTCGTCTGGTCTGCGGGAGACCGCTCTGCAGATGATTCTCGGCCACGTTCTGCTCTTTCACAGAAAGCTTATTTAAAGCGTGCCAAACAGCCTCCGCCGCAAGGGTAAACTCCCGCTCTCAGTACTGAGTCATTACCTGGGAGCTGTTGCCGCGGTAGCCAGCTGTGTCTGTCTCCCTGGAGCTCATGAGTAAGGGATACAACTGACCGCTTCTACGAATTTAGCAACACCCGTCTGTCCGTACATACACAGATCAGTTTCACCTTGCGGTGCGATATGGTTAAGTGGAAAATCGTGGATGCCCGAGTTATTGACAGGAGATATCGCATCTTATATCGTACCAAATTGTTGTAACACAACACGTATTTCTGTTAACAGCAACTCATTAGTGAGATTTGTACATGTCTCTACATTACAGTCACTCTGTGTTTTCACGTGGACAGTAATAAACAAACTATACACGTTTTACTATATGATCTCAACTATTCAAGTTTATCCAACTTTTATACCGTACACCAGAACATTATATTAAACCAAATTCTTGTGGGGTTTCCAGCCGGATCAAACTGTCATCTGAGCACAATATTTCAGCGGTCCACCAAGCCATCATCATCACGTGAGAATAGCTACTCTGCTCTCGCCGATAACTGATTCCACTCGCAAATGACTGCACCTTTAAGTGCATCGGAAATACAACAGAGCATGCACTAGATACAGCGTGCACGCGCTCAACCATTCCTGCTGCCCCCTGGCGCAAAAAGAGTTGCAGCACCTCCGATGGTGAATACTTTGGAAACCATATATGGTTACAAATGATTATTCATAGCTGGCCGAATCAGATGCCGTTGTTCCTTCATGTCTGTTAAAACAGGAATCCACATTTTACTTAGCGGGTATCCATTATCACGATTAATGATATTATTGGCTAATCTGATTTCGACAGATTCTTTTAAAATCACAATCCCAATACCGAGAAGCATTTTCAGCAACTTGCGTCTCATTGTATAGCATCCTGCGTCCCTCTCTAAGGCAATGCTCAGCCACCGCAGATTTATATGGTTGTAACCATCGAGTGTGGCGATGATGTTCAATACACCTGTCGTTGAAATAGTTTGACCAATGTAAGTTTTCCCGCACTCACACGCTATTTTGTAAACGCCAGACTTTCTCTAACCTAAATCATCTTTGACAGAGCCAAGAAGTGCTCGAATCTTAGCTGGCGGACGAAAAACACATCTGATCTCATATTTCTTCAAATGTCTACCTATCTTGGCGGACACATTCCCAGCATACGGAAGAAAAGCCACGGACCTAAAGGTGTCTTCAGAAGGTTCAGGTTGAGGTCCAAATATGAGATCAGATGTGTTTTTCGTCCGCCAGCTAAGATTCGAGCACCTCTTGGCTTTGCCAAAGATGATTTAGGTTTGAGGAAGTCTGGCGTTTACAAAATACCGTGTGAGTGCGGGAAAGTTTACTTTGTCCAAACTATTCGTACCGTCAAGGACAGGTGTATCGAACGTCATCGTCATACGCGATTATTACAACCAGATAAATCTGCGGTGGCTGAGCATTGCCTTACAGAGGGACGCGGGAAGCTATACAATGAGACGCAAGTAGCTGCAGACGCTTCTCAGTATTGGGATTGTGTTTTAAAAGAATCTCTCGAAATCAGGTGGTTCAAATGGTTCAAATGGCTTGAGCACTATGGGACTTAACATCTGAGGTCATGAGCCCCCTAGAACTTAGAACTACTTAAACCTAATTAACCTAAGGACATCACACACATCCATGCCCGAGGCAGGATTCGAACCTGCGACCGTAGCGGTCGCGCGGTTCCAGACTGAAGCGCCTAGAACCGCTCGGCCACACCGGCCGGCTTCGAAATCAGACTAGCCGATAATATCATTAATGGTGATAGTGGATACCCGCTAAGTAAAACGTGGAAACCTGGTTTATCAGACATGAAGAAACAACGGCATCTGAATCGGCCGGCTATGAATAATCATTTGTAACGATGTATCGTTTTCAACAGTATTCACCACCGGAGGCGCTGCAACTCTTTTTGCGCCAGGGGGCAGCAGGAATGATTGAGCGCGTGCACACTGTATCTAGCGCATGCTCTGTTGTACTTCCGATGCACTTAAAGGTGCCATCATTTGCGAGTGGAATCAGTTATCGGCGAGAGCAGCGTAGCTTTTCTCACCCGATGACAGTGGCCAGGTGGACAGCTGAAATATTGTGCTCAGATGAAAGTTTGATGCTGCTGGAAACCCGACAAGAATTTGATATACTAATACGTCGGGAAAGTCTACTTAGTCGCATTATATGAAATCAGTTTGAGATAATAGATTCCGTATGGGTCAGATGTCATAAAGTATTTACAACACTTCTGCTACTTAAAGCAGAGACGCCATAGTGAAAGCTACACTTTTCCAAAACTGTTTACATAAATGATAGAGCTAGGTCATTCTGTTTGATGGATGAAATTACCTCGATAAATCTTTTGCTTTGGCACATGAACTACCGAATTAATTAATATAAGCCAGCAAAATGCTGAAAAACTAATTATCCATTCAGACAAATTACGCGATCTCTAATTTCAGACCCAAGTTAAACATACAAGTGGCAAGTGACTGAAGGCTACAGCAGAAATATGAATCCTACTACAATGTTGCAAAAACTTTGAATGAATATCGTTTTTCAATATACCTTTCCGAGATTAGGGAGTTAGAAAGTTACTTACATTTAAGACACACGCCTCAAAATATGGTGACAGTTTCTAATAAGATTACAAATCAGATTTGACGGTCGTATACAATTGTGATGTATATTCCTTGATCATCTATATATCTTTCAACTAGAACAAGCGCATTCTGATGTCAGTAACGCGATCTTACCTTTAGCGATGCTTTATAGGTAAACCACCACCATCTGTGGTAGTAGACAGTCGCTGGAGAGAGTTGCTGTGCAGTCGTCGAATAGACTAGATAATTGGCTGAGTGAACATGTGCCGTTTGGAGAAACGTCTCAGATTTTGGTTCCGTGAAGCTCAGCTTGAACTCACTCACACCTGCACCAAGTTATAAGACAACAATGGATAGGAACGTTCTGTTTATATTTTATTCCTGACCACGTCCTCCTGCAGTTTTAAAACTAGCAATTAATATGTAGAGAAACTAATTTGGATTCTGGTATGAAGGAATGGAGTCAAGAAATAAGAAAGATACGTATTTACTTTCATACATGGACTGAGACTGGAGCTGATGCGTACATTAAACAGTACAAAAGATTGGAGTTATTTTTTCTTCATAAATTTAGACTGCAGATGCCACAAATCAGTTTTGAAGTGAACATTTTTGAGACTCAGAAAATGCAAAGTTTTACGTTGTGTAATACACATGCGTTGATGGCAATAATTGTAATTCACTCGAAGGCGTTGGCAGCATCTACGAAAAAACTTCGTCTATGCACTATGTTTAGGAACAAAGGACATTTAAACATCCTATATTACTATTTTCTGGTGAAAAATCATTTCCTACGCTGTTTATTAGTAATCTATGAAACATAGATGCAATTGGTTAGCAGTTACAATGTTCAGCATGGTAGTCGGAAGGAAGAAGCACTGTGGTGACTATAATCGTTATGAAATACATGAAACGTATTGGCAATTGTGAATTTGGATAACCATCAGCTGTATAACAGAAAGAAAACAGTGAAAATTTGTTCTGGACTGAGAATCGATCCCAGATTTCTTGCTTATCGCTAGCGGTTGCCTTACGATTAGACTATCCGAGCACGACACACTGCCAAACCCAAACTTCCACATGTCGTCCACCACGTGTCTACAACCTGCACTCGTACATTCATTTTTATTGAAAGTCACTTTCCCGGTGTCGTCATCCATGTCCAAAGGACCATTGCATCGTACTTCTGAACAACTTAAGAACTGCAATATCGAATTTATCAGCAGACACTGGGCAAGCACCTTTCAACCAAAATGTCTCCCCTGTACGGGAATATATATAATGAATGTAGGAATGCAGGTATCAGACATATACTTGGCATATGGAAGTTTAGGTCTTGGTGTGAGTCGAGCTCGGATAGCGTAATGGTAAGGCGACCGCTTGCGATAAGCTGGTAATCGTGCCTCGAGTCTCGGTTCGGCACTAAATTTCATTGCCGTCGTTGCATTATATAGTTGTTTTGTAACTGTGTACACATTTCATGTAGTCCAGGGACGAATTTGTACAAATAGTCCTTTTCCGAACAAATAAAATTATTAACAATAGGTTTCGAAATTCAAGAGACATCGAAAATGCGCCTGCGAAAATGCTTAGAACGTCCAAGATTTTCCAGCTATATATGGTGAATAAAGGAAAAAGTTCTCAAGGCGGCAAAGACGAATTATCCTGTATGTTAAGATGAAGAGAGCTGATGGAACTGCAGCTAACTACATTGTTGAGAGAAAGAAAAACTTACTTACAATTCACGGAGCAGTAAAAAAAATTGTTCTATATATTTTCCTTTTTTATTGTATTTGCGACAACTTAGTCACCTCTTTCCGTTGTAGTCTTTTACGGTATCAATGAGAACAGGAGCTGCTCTCTACCAAAACTACAGTTTGGTTGTCTTGGTACAATACATAAATGGAGAAGTAAATGGTAGGATTACCTGTAGCACTGGCAACATTGGTACGGAAGAAGCGTAAATAAATGTGTGACAGAGAAACTGGGACCCTAGAACTTCTCTTTTTGTTTGTTTATTTGTTTGTTTTGAACATAATTAGAAGCGCACAGCGTTCATTAATATTCAGTGTACATTTTATATCTTTACAAAATATAAATTGCATTTTATAAGTAATAAATATTAGTTGGTCATGTAGCTTCTGCGCTTTTACTTAACAAAAGCAATTACTTTTGGTGCAAGCAGTTTCCATGCACAAGTATAAAAGAATCTGTACAGTTATTGAAGTTATTTATGTAATCGATAGAACTTCTTTATCATCATCAAACTAAAAAATTTCCTATTATTATTGATATGTGTGACATCGTATTCAGGCGATGTTTGATACGCTTTTGTTTTGTGTTTCTTCCAATTTTACTGTTTCTTTTAAGGATTTGAGCACTTTAGTGCTGTATGACCAATCCGTATTGCTTTTATTTTTACTGGAACATCCCTGTGTTTTGTTCTAAAAATCAACAGTTTTTTGATAAAATCTGAATTAAACATTGACAATTTCAGTTTTTTTTATAAAGACTTTTTTTTAATTTAAAGACAGAATTATAACTACGTAGAACAAAATTGTTCTGTGCGTTATGCGGCCCTTTATACATGTTTACTCATTTTCTTGATGGCTCACCGCTTGCGGTTTCTAAGAAACTCTAGTAAAACACTGATCGCATACAAACCAAAGCGATCGAAATGAGGTAACGCCCAATAGAAATGCAACACACGTAACGTACGGGTAACGCGGTTAATCTTCACCGACTAATGCTACTAGGAAAATTACCGTAGTCTTCGCTTGTTTATGATATTGTGGGGTAGCCTTTCGTAGGTTTTCAACTCTAATGGGATTGCGTTGTACTCTCTTTTTACAAAGATTTAACGAGCCAAATGGTTGGAGAGACTATTTTTCTTCGGACAAAATTGGAGAATTTAGTTTTCCGTCCTTTTATTTAAAAAATGACGATTGACAGAAAATATCTCTTTGTTCACTTTTATTTTTAATATATGTCCACCACAAATATTTCTTTCGAGAGTAACACGTCTAACGTATTATCGAGGTAAGTCTTAGATGTGGTATCTTTAGGGCGCACTGAGCAAGTTCAAAGGGCAGCACTAGCTACAAGTGTGCAATGATCATGAATGTATAAGGGACTGAAGAGAGCATTTCACACAGGAGGATAGAAGGTGAAGAAGGCAGCCTACTCAAATTATTTAGCTATATCAGTGCATTTTAATGCGAATTGTATCAATACATTTTACTACTGGTGGTAGTTTCGGTGGCGCTGAATTATTTTAACTTTATTTTATCGAAGCCTTAGTAAGAACAATGTCATACATGCTGCTGTAAGTAATTTTATGCTATCAGATGTTAGTCGAGCACCCAAAATTCGTAGTAAGTAAAGGTTTACTTTATCATTTGCTCTTGATGGTACATAAATATTATTTATTTCAAATTTTTACGACGTGCAGAAATAAATTATGAAAGGGCAATAAAACCTTAAGTACACATGAGGCACCAGTGTAAATGAAAGGGAAAATTGTAAAAGTGTCTGGACTTCCACACAATGAGCTGAAGAAGATCCTGTAAGGGTCCACTCTACATCTGAGATGTACCGTCGCGTATGTGATGCCCTTCTACAGATATCGCCATGTGCAGCTCCTGCAACCAGGCAACACGCGACACTGCAGTGCATGGCTGGCAGCACAGTGGAGATACGGGGGCAGTCGACACGCAAGCTCTTACGGCGCGCGGCCGGCAGTGGGCGGTTTGAGGTGGTGCGCACGTCCATTTAAGGACATGACGAGTCACATTTTTTGTTGTTAAGAGGAAATCCTATTTGCTTACCCTGACATTTATACACAGCCTTACTGACTAAACACTCCTTTGCTCCAACATTAATGACATTAAAGTTTATTTACATTTACTGATCAAATAGGTAACTATGGATGATTTTTCCTTCATGTTGAGCCACAGACGTATAAAACTTACGGAAATATATAACTGTCATTTCACTGTACGATTTTACAGTAGGCCATTTTCAAGCGTCACAGATGTCAAAAATCATCTTATTTGTCTGTAACACAAGTTACAGCTAAAAGATTTGGTTTTAGTTATATAAACCTAATGTTTCATAAGTAAAAGCGAAAACTGGATGGCGGCTTGCTTGACTTAAACGTGTGATTTGGTCATCCGTTTCATTTCACAGCCTGATCCTGTCAATAAGCCATGCAAATCGTCAGGCACTTACCATATCAGAAAAATGTTCTCACTTTTTACATACGAAACATCATATTTACCTAACTGAAGATATATATTTGAACAAATCGGATGATTTTTTGACCTTTTTAACACTTGAAAATGCCCTAAGGCTGAAATCTAGATCGTTTTAATGAAGCATATCATACAGTCAAATGACGGTCTTTTCGTAGGTAAATATCATCTGTGGAACCTCCAACGTGCAAACCAGCTTGCCATCATTCTTTGCGTTTTCACTCTTCCGTCGAAAAAGAAAACGTCTTGGAAGTACCCAGCTACCATAGATGTATGAACTATACAGATATTTTTCCCAGCGAATTCTATAGATTGTATACAAATCTCATACAAATTCCTCAGGCATTCACCGGTTGTCAGATTCAAGAAGAGTTAGAGGCTAAAAAGCGTAGATTACATGATGGGGGGACTGGGTATCGACAAGTATTCTATATCACAATAAGATTTAAAGTAAATGTTCAGCGCCGTGTTGTATTAGCTTCCGTGAATGTTCTTCAGTGCTGTCGACTTCATAATGCTCTGTGACGTATTCTCTTGTCCATGGTCGATAGAGCTACTGTTCAACAACTCAGTTGGGAATGCTTGAAGGAGCAGATAAATGGGATCCGATATTACGTCTCTACGACGTGCATACTTCTTACTAAACAATTTTGAAACAGATTTTCGAGAAAGAGGGCATTACTTTCACTAATACTATTCTCTGGGAGAAAGTCTTATTTTGTAGTCACAACCATCATTTTAGGTCTTTCCGTTCTGTTACTGTTTCATCACACGTGGGGAATATTTATTACGATGCACCAGAGTCAGAGAATCTCACACAACTACAGTTTTTTAACATCGGCTTGAATGCAAAATGTTAAACTTCTTCGTAATATTTAAAGAAATGTAATGCAGAATTATAGTCAAGACCTTTCGTGGAAAGATTTTGCCGATAAATACAACAATGCCGGGTGAAATTCTGTTCTTTACAGAGAAATGCAACCAATAGTTTCGCTCTAAATCATGACTTTTGGATACTGTAGTACAATTGGAATGATATTACTGCGCAACAAACACTGCAAGAGCTTCATTTTCCACCAATATGAAAGTTCATTGTTGCATTGTTGTGGACTTTTTTTCATTTATGAAATGTGGCACAGGTTGTTTCATGGAACTCAATAACAAGACTGTGAGCACTTCAGCACAAGAGCAAATTTACAACAAGCGCAATCATTTTCTCTTTTCGTTCAGCTAATCACTGCACGTTCGTGACTGTCAGAAAGTGTAGCTGCCAATAGCGAAGACGTTAAGTGTTGACTGAAGAGCGATCTTGAACGCATAGTCACTTTGCGAATGACCAGTCCTGGGAGTGTTAACTGCGGCCCATCGAGTAGCTGTTGCACCAGACGAAGGAGACGACAATGAAGATCGTAGTACTCACCGATGGTGGTGTAGATGGTGCCGCAGTAGAAGACTGCGTTCCAGAAGGTCCAGACTTTCTGGTCGGTGTCGGTGAGTCCTCCAACGCCGTGGACCTCGAGGACGTGCAGTTCGAAGTCGCGCATTATCCGCGACGCTTGGCCCTCGTACGCCTTCTCGTCATCAGCCAGGATTGGGTCGTTCACGAGCTCCCGTAGCTCGCGAATCACCTGCGAACAGCCGTTCCACCTCGTTGTCTACAACTACAGCAATATCATCTTAAATCTGGTTCACAGCGGTGTTCGCACACGCCCACACTGGACGTTCGTACAGGGTGGACAAAATGAACTTGGTTCGGAAGATATTTCATGCGACCTAGTATATCCAACCCAAGTTCCGTCATCCACTCCCCGGTGGATGATGTAATTTGTTTGCCCAACAAAGATGCGTATTACTTGCTTGAAACGTACATACACTAAACTGCAAGCGGATCTAAATTCGATGCAAAGTTTCTCTGAGAAAAAGTTATTCGGGCTATAAGCAAAGAAGCACTACCGAATGCAATGAATAACCTATTTATAATAGGAATTAACAATAAGCAAACCGTGGACGAAAGTGATAAAGTGCGTATGAAAGTAGATGATGTTGCTGTTGTGGTCTTCAGTCCTGAGACTGGTTTGACGCAGCTATCCATGCTACTCTATCCTGTGGAAGCTTCTTCATCTCCCAGTACCTACTGCAATCCACATCCTTCTGAATCTGTTTAGTGTAGTCATCTCTTGGTCTCCCTCTACGATTTTTACCCTCCACGCTGCCTCCAATACTAAATTGGTGATCCCTTCATGCCTCAGAACATGTCCTACCAACCGGTCCCTTCTTCTAGTTAAGTTGTGCCACAAACTTCTTTTCTTCCCAGTCCTATTCAACACCTCCTCATTAGCTATATGATCTACCCATCTAATCTTCAGCTTTCTTCTGTAGCACCACATTTCGAAAGCTTCTATTCTCTTCTTGTCCAAACTACTTATCGTCCATGTTTCACTTCCATACGTGGCACCATACAAATACTTTCAGAAACGACTTCCTGACACTAAAATCTATACTCAATGTTAACAAATTTCTCTTCTTCAGTAACGCTTTCCTTGCCATTGCCAGTCTACATTTTATATCCTCTCTACTTCGACAATCATCAGTTATTTTGCTCCCCAAATAGCAAAGCTCCTTTATTACTTTAAGTGTCTCATTTCCTAATCTAATTCCCTCAGCATCACCCGACTTAATTCGACTACATTTCATTATCCTCGTTTTGCTTTTGTTGCTGTTCATCTTATATCCTCCTATCATTACACTGTCCATTCCGTTCAACTGCTCTCCCAAGTCCTCTGCTGTCTCTAACAGAATTACAATGTCATCGGCGAACCTCAAAGTTTTTATTTCTTCTCCATGGATTTTAATACCTACGCCAAATTTTTCTTTTGTTTCCTTCTCTACTTGATCAATATACAGCAGATTGAATAACATCGGGCATAGGCTACAGCCCTGTCTCACTCCCTTCCCAACCACTGCTTCCCTTTCATGTCCCTCGACTCTTATAACTGCCATCTGGTTTCTGTACAAATTGTAAATAGCCTTTCGCTCCCTGTATTTTACCCCTGCCACCTTCAGAATTTGAAAGAGAGTACTCTAGTCAACATTGTCAAAAGCTCTCTCTAAGTCTACAAATGTTAGAAACGTAGGTTTGCCTTTCCTTAATCTAGCTTCTAAGATAAGTCGTAGGGTCAGTATTGCCTCACGTGTTCCAACATTTCTACGGAATCCAAACTGATCTTCCCCGAGGTCGGCTTCTACTAGTTTTTCCATTCGTCTGTAAAGAATTCGTGTTAGTATTTTGCAGCTGTGACTTATTAAACTGATAGTTCGGTAATTTTCACATCTGTCAATCCCTGCTTTCTTTGGGATCGGAATTATTATATTCTTCTTGATGTCTGAGGGAATTTCGCCTGTCGCATACATCTTGCTGACCAGATCGTAGAGTTTTGTCAGGACTGGCTCTCCCAAGGCCGTCAGTAGTTCTAATGGAATATTGTTTACTCCCAGGGCCTTGTTTCGACTCAGGTCTTTCAGTGCTCTGGCAAACTCTTCACGCAGTATCGTATCTCCCATTTCATCTTCATCGACATCCTCTTCCATTCCCATTATATTGTCCTCAAGTGCATTGCCCTTGTATAGGCTCTCTATATACTCCCTCCACCTTTCTGCTTTCCCTTCTTTGCTTAGAACCGTGTTTCCATCTGAGCTCTTGATATTCATACAAGTGGTTCTCTTATATCCAAACGTCTCTTTAATTTTCCTGTGGGCAGTATTTGTCTTACCCCTAGTCAGATAACCCTCTACATCATTACATTTGTCCTCCAGCCATCCCTGAACAGCCATTATGCACTTCCTGTCGATCTCATTTTTGAGACGTTTGTATTCCTTTTTGCCTGCTTCATTTACAGCAGTTTTATATTTTCTCCTTTCATCAATTAAATTCAATATTTCTTCTGTTACCTAAGGATTTCTACGAGCCCTCGTCTTTTTAACCTACTAGGTCCTCTTCTGCCTTCACTACTTCATCTCTCAAAGCTACCCATTCTTCTTCTACTGTATTTCTTTCCCCCATTCCTGTCAATTGTTCCCTTATGCTCTTCCTCAATCTCTGTACAACCTCTAGTTTTTTCAGTTTATCCAGGTCCATATCTCCTTAAATTCCCACCTTTTTGCAGTTTCTTCAGTTTTAATCTACAGTTCATAACCAATAGATTGTGATCAGAATCTTAAATCTCTGTCTTACCATTATGTAATCTATCTGAAACCTGTCAGTATCTCCAGGCTTCAGTAGATGATATGACAAATAAAATGAGGAGGTGGCAGTAGATCAAAAGAAATTCGGATATTCAAGGAAAAAGACAAGAAAGACAGCAGTAGTTACTGAATACAGAGGCTTAGAAAGGTTACAACACTATCAATGCGGTCTCCATTATCAAATGTTGGCATTCAGGTCGTAACTATGTAACAGAAAACAAAAGGTTTCCAGTAGCAAAGAGTCCTGTACTACGATATTAGTCTTCATGGGTTTATGTGCTGTCCTCCAAGATTATGTCTTAGGGCCTTAATTTTTTGCATGTTTTAATCACCTTTCAAGAACAACATTACATCACGTTGCGTTTCTTTTGTTTTTAGGTAACGCAGGTGCAGTGGCAAAATGAAACCAATCATAGTTTTCAAAAATTGTTGTTAATGACATTTCAAACAATATTACTAAATGGTTTTGAATCAGTTCACTGTGGTTAAACATTGAAATAGCTCATCGTCTGTAACACGCAATCTGCAGAAGGTTTTTTAACCAAAATACTTACAATACACGAATACGTGCAGATTTGAGATTACAGCTTGATAACAAAGTCTGTTGGGTGGAGCAACATCGCACAGCTACTGAGTTGCCTAATTAAGTCTATTTTTTCGCACCATGTTCGGAAACGACTGACAGTGGCGTCGAACAAATAGCTTCCCGAGTTGTTAGATGGCAGTCTCGTTGAGATTTTATCCCTGAGAGTCAGAACAGGAGTGTAAAGGGACTGCCAGACAAAAAGAAACAAAACGAACTGAAATTTGTGTCAAATCCGTTATTTCCATAGTCACCAGGCTGACCAGTGCACGTTCGGATGACATTTACCCCTGTGCATGTGAAAGGGCTGGGAAGGATGCTAGGCGGAAATATTGAAATTATCTGCCTGACGTGTCTCCGAAGTATCTGCATTACCAACCTTCATAGCAAATCAGTATTATATACAAATTCGTAGATGGTTATGATTTATAATCTGTCCACCGTATTGCTACGTAAATAAATAAAATTGTTGTTCCTCTACATTGATTTCATAGCTTTTCCTACTATAAGAAGTAAATAAATTATTGGTCAATTACGAGTACTCAGCTGCATTTAAAAGACAAAACTGACTGTACTGCGACTTGTGAGAAGCTACCGTGGGTCGTAACATCCGTAACACGTTTACGTACAGAATGCTTTCGTTGCACTCCGTAAAAGTACGACGACACAGCCGTAGCAAACACAATAAAAACAGCTTGGCTTTGGCAGTTTCTGCCGCATTTTTCCTCCTGGCTTTTCAGGAGCAGTAGCAAACAGTAAGCAGAAAGTCATATCTACGCTCACTTTGCCAGCACAGGCCTTTTTAATCCAACAGTCTCTCTGTCTGTCTCTCTCTATATATCTAAAGAGACTAAAGGTATAGATAATACAGAGCATCGATTTGTCCGGCTGGTATACCGTTACGTGAGGCACGTGATGATAAACACGTGGCAGCAAGGAAATGTAGCCAAATTGATTTTAAATGTCATCACTTCATACTAAGTCTTGATTTCTTCCTCAATCATTTATCGTAAGCTACAGATGGCATTTAAATTTCTTGCTGACTGCACACATATGTAGTTTCCGATACATCATGCTTCTGTCTCTTTACCCAGATCTCTTTTCGTACACATTTCACAAAGGAAACCGAGGCCTATGAGTAAAATGTTTCAGATATGGTTAAAACATTGGAAATAAGCATTGTATCCCATTAAAAAACAAAATTTGTTCTCCTATTTGTGACAAAAACGTACTGGTATATTATTTATCTACCTAAATGTATGAAATATATGTTGTTGTTGTTCTGGTCTTCAGTCCGGAGACTGGTTTGATGCAGCTCTCCATGCTACTCTATCCTGTGCAAGCCTCTTCATCTCCCAGTACCCACTGCAATATACATCCTTCTGAATCTGCTTAGTGTAGTCATCTCTTGGTCTCCCTCTACGATTTTTACCCTCCACGCTGCCCTCCAATACTAAATTTGTGATCCCTTGATGCCTCAGAATATGTCCTACCAACCGATCGCTTATTCTGGTCAAGTTGTGCCACAAGCTTCTCTTCTCCCCAATCCTATTCAATACTTCCTCATTAACTATGTGATATACCCATCTAATCTTCAGCATTCTTCTATAGCACCACATTTCGAAAGCTTCTATTCTCTTCTTGTCCAAACTATTTATCGTCCATGTTTCACTTCCATACGTGGCTACACTCCATACAAATACTTTCAGAAATGTTTTCCTGACACTTAAATCTATACTCGATGTTAACAAATTTCTCTTCTTCATAAACGCTTTCCTTGCCATTGCCAGTCTACATTTTATATCCTCTCTGCTTCGACCATCATCAGTTATTTTGCTCCCCAAATAGCAAAACTCCTTTACTACTTTAAGTGTCTCATTTCCTAATCTAATTCCCTCAGCATCACCCGACTTAATTCGACTACATTCCATTATCCTCGTTTTACTTTTGTTAATGTTCATCTTATATCCTCCTTTCAAGACACTGTTCATTCCGTTCAACTGCTCTTCCAAGTCCTTTGCTGTCTCTGACAGAATTACGATCTCATGGGCGAACCTCAAAGTTTTTATTTCTTCTCCATGGATTTTAATAACTACTCTGAACTTTTCTTTTGTTTCCTTTATTGAATGTTCTTATCGTCAGTTGCGTTTGTTTTAAATCATGTTCACATGGTGGTTGATGCTGTAGCCGCGCTTGATTCCGGGTCGTAAAAGATTCTCGTAATAAAACCGTTAATCCAAAGAACGCCTGTCCTCAAAGTTCGCCCGTTTTTGAAGTGCAAGGAGGGAACAGAAGTGTTGGAAGTATCCTGACACGATATGTTGTTTACTAGACCTACCCACAATGTCTCATGGAATCAGAGCATACAACACTGTTGACGGTGATCTGTCCATCTACTAAATTTACGAAGGGTTCAGCTCGCATTTAATTTTATTTATTTTCTTGCGTTGCACAGTTACACATTCAGCCCGAAGTTTCGATGAAATTGCTCCACCCCTTCCCCTAAGGCTTATGTCAGCAGGACCGACACCAAACAGCTTGAGGATCTCAGTAACTACAATTCCACAGTGAAGAAACTGTTCAGTTTCCTCAGGACGCTAGATACGTGTTGACCAAGTTATATACACTACTGGTTGATATTACTGAACGTAAGAGTTACGCTTACATGCAACTCCCTTGTACCTTGTCCGAAATTGTTCCAAACGCATTCCCCGAAAACTTTTTTGAGCCGTTAGTTCAGAAGCCCATGCGAAGTGTCAATGGTAATGATAACATACTAAATCTCTTTGCGTCAACAATCCCAAGCAGATAGACAGCATCGCAGCATATACTGGGATTAGTGATGGCAAGGTCGCTCTAACGAGAGTGAAGACTATAACATTGAAATCCACCAAAAATCAACGCAAAATGAGAGTGCGTGCTGAAAAGTAATACCTCCCAATTTTTAAGTAAAAATTGTGAAAGCTTTTTAAATAAAACAAACGTTTTTGACATCTACATCTTTATCCTTCATGTTTACATACTAAATTCCTAACATAGTCACCCTGGCGACGAACACGTTTGTCTCAAAGAGTGACCATACTGCCACTAACGAATATTTGATTTTGTTAGTGGAGCTCCTATTTAAACTCTGCTTGCAGTGTCTCATCACTATCAAATTGAAGTCCTGGAAGATGTTCTTTAAGTTTTGGAAACAGACGAAAATCGGATGGGGCCAAGTCTGGGTTGTATGATGGATGATAGATGACAGTGATCCAAATGCATCGCATTGGGGTAGATGTCGCAGCGCATGTGTGTGGTCTCGCACTGTCATGATGGAGAGGCTGCTCCATGTGTCGACGAACTCTTAGAATTCGAAACTCGATTACAGCACACTGTTTCTCACGCACCGACATAGTTACGTTACTCGCCGCCATGTTAGACGCTACAATTCGGGGCCGTCTAGCGGCAGAGGGCTGCGAATATGTAGACATTACTTTTTAGCTCGGTCTCGTTATCTGTTTAATATAACAGATAAAACACTGTTTCAAAGTCAACAAAAAATTCACACTTTGTGTACTGCCTTAAGGCAAGCCTTCTCATTGGGGAAACCTCGTCAGAGAGGTCCACAGCAAGATCGTCGTGGGAAGTGATTCCATTGGTGGTTTCCTGTTGCCTTCCACTGATGATGATGAAATGATAATGAGGACAACACAACAACCAGTCCCTGAACCGAGAAAATCTCCGACCCATCCGGAAATCGAACCCCGGCCCCTTGGCGTGACAGACCGCCGCGCTGACCACGCAGCTATCGGGGCGGACTGCCACACTTAAAAGAGCGCAGAATCTCCAAGACTGGCGATGTTTTACAGAAGCTCGAAATTTAGTGCGGACTTGAATGCGAGATGCTTTTTAACAGTTTCCACAGTCAAAACTCTCTCCACAGGTAACAGAAAATCCAAAAAGTTTCTATTCATGTATAAAGATCACCAACCCCAACACACAAGGAATACTTTTGTATTGCGATGGTAGTTTTACCAATGACAGTCCCATAAAGCGGAGATACTGAATACGGTTTCCGAAATTTCTTCACCAGTGATGATGCAGTAATAATCCAGAATTCGAATCAAGTTCAGATAACTACTTGAGTAACTTAGGAGTAGATTCCATCGGTGTACTGAGGCAAATTAAATCAGTTAATAAAAGTAAGTCAGACCAAGGAGTGACAGCTCGTATTGATTGCGGTTGTCCCCTATTATCTGTGGTAGGCACCCAGCAACGAATGAGCCCGCCTCGCTGTGCAATCGAGGACTCTTTCTGTTTTGGCGTTCTGACTGGAGCGGATGGGCAAGGCAGCGCTTGCCTAGGGTCGCGCAATGAAACTGTGCAGTCTTACAAGAGGAAGCGAACTTGGTGGCAGGACTCCATTCTGCGTATATATGTCGGAGTCCAAGAGCACTGGCTAGTGGCAGGCGGAGATAGGACGAACTGAAGAACTTGCTGCTGTAGACTCCCTTTAACGCGTCAGCTGCCATCAACTGGGGAACTGAAATTGGTGAGTATGCTTCTGAACATTTGCCCCTGACGTTTCCGAACTCTGCAAACTGTGCCTGTTGACATTCATCCCGGCTAGCTTTGTTTGGACTGGCAGGGTTGATCAGTTGCTGTAAATACTGGTTCTGATATTGTATTAGGTGGCATTACCTTGCTTCTGGAGACAATAGGGACCTGCGAACTTGGATTAATTGAAGCGTGTTCAGTGCTTTGGAGCTTGACTAACTGATTAACTTCTGTTTCCTTAATTTCAAAATTTTTATTTTACTGGTGTCGTTGTGTATCTTGGAGTTTGACAGATTGGCTATCTTGTAAGACGGTAAGATTTTGCCGGCCATACATTTAATATCCTGAATATTCTCTTAGACTTATATTTATATTACATTATTGTTTAAGATGCACAATAAAACTATTCATCATTTCATTGTCTACGAGTGGCTAGCACCACATACTAACAATTTCTATAGCACTGCATGTCTCGGAGCTAGTCAGAGCTGTAAACTAATAGAGACACGAGATCCTCAGCTAAAGAGGCGCTAGGAAGAGACTTGCTGAGTTCTACGGAAGAGGACATTTACTTCCCTGAGAGAGAGCAGAGCGAGGAGGTGGCGGTTTACAAAGCTGGAAGGTAATAATCAATGTAGTGAGAGATAATGTTTATGTAATGACTGCCTGAGCCACATGCAGTTGCCGCATTTCCCTGTGGAAATCAACTGAGGTCACTTCCATACGGGGATCGATCCAAGACAATTCCCTTCAGGGATCGGCCTAGAGACCACTAGTGAGAACCACAGTGGAGAATCTGGCAGTTAGATTTTGAGAAGTGTTGCTTGCGATACAAGGAGCACGTGAAGTCGTTTCTCTGTGGACAGAGTTATTCTTAGCCCGCTGTGACACACATTGAAGTGCTTTCTTATGGGAGAACACTTTAGCCGAATTTCTATTCCTCCCTAGTCAGCCAACAGAAAGCTTGACTCGTGTTCTGTCTTGAACTTATGTAATTTCAACCCTAGCAGTTCGCGGACGGCATATAGCGTCCACTGTGTAGGCAGAGAATTGCAGGAATCGCATGTACATCAAATGCACAGCGGCGAGTACCCCAACGAGTAGAGCATCGTTGCAGTACAACGGCAGTCCGTATTTCGACAGGTGATATGCGCACTCTGGTTCGGCGGATCGTGAGACACTCACAGTTAATTTGTTGAATTTCACTTGTTTGTCCACTGAGTTTTTTCTGAAAGCGCCAGTCATGATTTTGGTATTCTATCTCTACCACTCATCGGCATCAGTAAAATCTGAGTCCGTGTAATAAAGGTGCGCTCTCTAAAGAAAGTTACACATATGTTCTGACAACCTCGAAATTATATCTAGGGTGGAATCCGACACTGTGTACTACATATTTAAACAATTTTTTAAAGCTTTCTTTGAAAATTTCTGACTTAATTGTATCAACTTTTAATTCATCTGGTAGCAATGGTAAGGTAATTTTAATCATTTGTAGGCGTGAGAATTCTATTGCGGCGACAACATTAGGCCACCTCACTTACATACGCTACACATTACATACACCACAGGGGTTTACTATCAAGCGTTTTTCCAAGGCTTATAACTGCAATTTCACTAATATTTCTGGGCGATTCCCTTGGGTTAACAACCCTACTGACTAATAGTAAGATCAGACAGTTTTATAAACGTTTATTGATGTTTTCTTAACTTCTGAATTTTAAGAGATCATGAGTATGTTAGTCCTGTTTCATTTTTTGTACACTTTAACTAGCGACTGGGATCTGTTCCTGCTTGTATGGATTATCAGTCCTGGTAGTAAACGTATTTTGGCCTCTTTGGAGCAATGCGATTTATTTAGTAAGCCTTCGGGCAACTTTAGCACTTCTTATTTGACTAACGCAGTTCTGGCCTGAGTAAAAAAAAACTTTGGTTACTTTTGGGGATTTTTTTTCTGCTCCCAGCTCCTCAGTCTCAATCATTCACAGTCTATTTGCGAACTAGGTTCCTTGCAGATTATGCTGATGAAATACCTCTATGCTTAAAAAACATACACAGCCGCTAACTCGACGAAAGATCGGTGGCTGAAGAGTGGAAAGTGGCACATGTTACAACAATATGTAAGAAAGGAAACAGTAGCAATCTAATGAATTATAGATCCACATGACTAACATCAGTTTGCAATAAGAGTTCGGTACGTTCACTGTCTTTTCGAAATACCTTGAGGAAAATGATCTATTCACACGTAGTCAAAATGGACATAGAAAGTATCGTTATTGTGAAACTCAACTGGCCGTTTATTAAACTAAGTAATGAGTGCTATCGACATGGAATCTCAAGTTGATTGTATATTTCCTGATTTGCAGAGAACGTTTGACACTATTCATCACAAGTGGATTCCAATTAAGCTGGGTGCCTATGGAGTCCGTCTCCGTTGTCCAACTAGATTCTTGATTTCTTATCAGAAAGGACACAGTTCGTAGTAAGTGATGAAAAGTTATCGAGTGAAAAAGAAGAGATTTCTATGTTTCCGTAGTAAATCTTACAGGCCCAGTGCTATTTATAAGTTACATAAACGATTTGGGAGACAATGTGAACAGCCCACTCAAATTGTTTTTGCAGATAGTACTATCGTTCACCATTTAGTCATCATAAGATCAATAAAAAGTACAAAATGATATAGACAAAATAGCTGTATTGTGTTAACCTTGAACAACAAAATGTCTGAGGTTCTCCACGTGACTCATAAACAAAATCCTTTAAATTTAGGTTACACGATAAATAATACAAATTCCTAGGTTGTCGATTCAGCTAAATACCTAAGGATTACTATTATGAACATCTTAAATGAGAAGCATCAAATAGAAAAATTTACGGAAAGGATGAAATAAAGACTGTGTTTCATTGCCAGAACACTTAGGTGCAACAAATATACTAAAAGTTTGTGATCTGACCTAGAAAAAGCGTTCGGAGATGTAAAATTGTGCAATGTGTTCGGAATTCTTAGAAAGATGTAAGGTACAGAGAAAGATTGGTAAGGCACAATACGCATAAGAACGACGAAGAAACTATAAGAATGAAAGGCCGAGAAGGAAGTTATCGGTTTGTAAAGTGATGCAGCCTCGCACCGCTACATCACTCCTCCTACTCTGTTGGATTAATATACAGGGTGAAGGAATATCAGTAATGAGATTCACTGAGAGAGAGAAAGAGTCACAGGCCATGCAAATGGAATGTGCATTCTGCTGAGAACAGATGATGGGCTGAGATTTAACCGAAGAAAGGCGAAATTAATTATGTGGAGAAGAAATGAGATTAACAATGCACGCAACATCACAACTGGGGACTTGAAGTAGAGAAAATGAAGGGCTACTCTACTTTGAAAGCAAAATAGTACAAGGAGAACGAATCAAGGACAACATGAGAACCAGACTACCACTGGCAAAGACGGTATTCATGGCCGAAAGCAGCTAGTATCAAACGAAGCCCTCTATTTGAGGAAAACATATCTTACACTGTACGTCTGAACACAACGTTGTGTGGTAGCAAATCACAAACTATGAAGAAAGCCAGAAAATCAGAGCATTTCAGAAGTGGTGCTACAGAAGGATGTTGAAAATTAGAAGTACTCTTAGGAAATTAAGAGTTTCTGCGCAAGATCGTCGAGGAAAGAAATATGTCGAAAACACTGCAAGAAGTGATAGAATGACAGGTCATGTGGTTACACACAAGGGAAAAATTGCCTGGGACAGGGTGAAGCAAAACATCCTCCCTAAGTTAAAGATAAAATAAAAATCAGATGAATCAAAATAAAGAGACTCTATTAACATGAATAATATATGTACAGTGGGAGTTTTTGATTTCTCAAAAAATATGTCACTCAAGTGGTCTCCTCTATAAAAGAATTATTCAAAGCGACTTCGGAAATTCTGCACCTCGCTGACGAGCACATCTTGAGCAGTAGGAACAATTTTGTCCTGTACTGAATTTATCAGAGCTGGGAAACTCCTCGGCCGATGTTTGAGCACCTCTGCCTTCGGACGCTCCCACAGCAAAAAAAATCGCGGAATGTAAGGTCCTGTGGTCGTGCTGGCCAGAGGATTTCACCGCATGAAGAAATTATGTGTCCAGGACACATCTGCCTTAGTACTGTGGAGAAAAATCTCATCCATATGAGGCCCGTCCTGCTGATACCATACCTAGCTAATCTGGAGGACATTTTATCTTGAATCAAAAAAGATGTTAAACATACGAGTGTATAGTTCAGAGTTTACTGTCACAGTAGCATCATTCTCTTGAAAAATGTGAGTAAGGGTTATCCCTAGCCTTCCAACAGTGCACGACACGCTAACACGGTCATTATGCAGCGGTTTTCCATGTAGTTCACGGGGGTTCTGTCTACTCCAGCATCGGAAAATTCGTTGATTACCGCATCCTAATAAGTGAAAATATGTTTCATCGCTGCAAAGGACCACAAAATCTTTGGGCACATGACCTCACACGATTGTGATAACCACGTTCAAACAATTGTTGAGAAATGAGCGTCACTTGCTGATGAAATCACAAGCCCCTTTGGTGACTGCTGGAATTAATGCTTACAGCATTAGTGTCTTCTGAACTTCGAATGCTGTGTGGCCTTCCTCCCCTTTTTTCGCGTTCCGCACCTCAAGCGATAAAAAGAGCTGTATCAGAATCACTTTGTTGTCCGTCAATCCGTCTGTCTGTCTGTCTTCCCGACTGTTCAAAACACTTTTTCTCAGGAATGAGTTGAGGAGTCAAGTTGAAGCTCTATGGTCTCTTTACCGCGTAAAAAAATTGAAGCTTCTGAGTCAATGCATTCAAAATATACGGCCATTTATGTCGCATATTTTGATACTACAAAACTCACTCAAAAAAGCTGTACAGCACTTCCGATTGACCTGGGAACATGAAATTTATCAATAACTAAGATTTTGCAGTACAACTAAAGGAAAAAAACCGAAAATTGTTAATTTGTATTTATGTCACACCAAAAATAAATTTTTTTCACATGTTATCCAACTGTTAGCCAGTCCGTCTGTTACAACACCTTTTTCTCAGGAACGGGTAAACATATAAAGCTATCACAGACTGAGGTCCTTTTTCCCTTTGTGATACAAAACATTCGACCTGCTGAGTCAATTCAATCAAAAGATACGGTGATCTGATACCTTGCCAGTATCGGTAGTGATGAAAGCAGAAGTTGACGAAAATCATGATTACCAGATTGGATGAACTATCTACATACGTAATTAAGTTTGTACGAAACCCGCAGTGCGTGAGTGCTACTCGCATTTACTCGGAATTTTTTTAACCATTTCACCACGTGTCAACAATATGTCCCACTCCATAGGCATCATTTACATTAAAACAGTTTCCTTATTTAGATCCATTTGCTTTTATTTTATCTTTAAATTAGGTAGCATCGTTTGCCAAATCATTTATTAGACAGCGTTGTCGAACGATAAAAACTCTAGGCGAATACATGTTATTATATATCCAGCAAATAATTGAAGAACTTGGGTGTATGTGATACGAGGTTGGCAAAGGAGAAAAAATGATGGGGAACCTTATCATACCGTTGTTGTTGTGGTCTTCAGTTCTGAGACTGGTTTGATGCAGCTCTCCATGCTACTGTATCCTGTGCCAGCTTCTTCATGTCCCAGTTCCATCTCTTGGTCTCCCTCCACGAATTTTACCCTCCACGCTGCCATCCAATACTATATTGGTGATCCCCTGATGCCTCAGAACATGTCCTACCAACCGACCCCTTCTTCTAGTCAAATTGTGCCACAAACTCCTCTCCTCTCCAACTCTATTCACGCTGCCCTCCAATACTAAATTGATGATCCCTTCATGCCTCAGAACATGTCCTACCAAGCGGTCCCTTCATCTAGTTGTGCCACAAACTTCTCTTCTTCCCAATCCTATTCAACACCTCGTCATTAGTCATGTTATCTATCCATTTAATCTTTAGCATTCTTCTGTAGGACCACATTTCGAAAGCTTCTTTCTCTTCCTGTCCAAACTATTTATTGTCCATGTTTCACTTCCTACACTCCATACAAATACTTTCAGAAACGACTTCCTGACACTTAAATCACCCGATTTTAACAAATTTCTCTTCTTCAGAAACGCTTTCCTTGCCATTGCCAGTCTACATTTTATATCCTCTCTACTTCGACCATTATCAGTTAGTTTGGTCCCCAAATGGCAAAACTCTTTTACTACTTTAAGTGTCTCATTTCCTAATCTAATTTCCTCAGTATCACCCGACTTAATTCGACTACATTCCATTATCCTCGTTTTGCTTTTGTTGATGTTCATCTTATATCCTCCTTTCATGACACTGTCCATTCCGTTCAACTGCTCTCTCAAGTCCTCTGCTGTCTCTAACAGAATTACAATGTCATCGTCGAACCTCAAAGTTTTTATTTCTTCTCCATGGATTTTAACACCTACTCCAAAATTTCTTTTGTTTCCTTCACTGCTTGCTCAATATACAGATTGAATAACATCGGGGAGAGGCTACAGCCCTGTCTCTCTCCCTTCACAACCACTGCTTCCCTTTCATACCCCTCGACTTTTATAACTGCCATCTGCTCTCTGTACCGTTGAGAGAATAGATAACCTCGTATGTGCTGAAAAGTTGAAAATAGATAGTCCTGTGATTAATTTACTGTGTCTTCACTTACAAAAAGCGCAGCACCTGCAGTGGGGCCTCACCTTATAGCGCTCCTGGCGGATGTCGTTGAGCGCCCTCTCCTCGCTGGTTCCCTCCACGGCGACAAACAGCATCGCACCCAGCAGGCTGTAAGCCAGCACCACGGCGAACAGGAACATGTGCGTGAACCAGCGCTTCGACCACGACCGTACCTGTAGCACACGGCACCAACATTCGTAAAGTCAGAACCACAGCGCCCTCGAGACTTTTCAACCTTTTCAAGGAGTGAGGAGGTGGGGTGCGGAGTCCAAAATGTGCTGTCAGTATCTATACGAGGGTCACTCCAAAAGAAATGGACACTATTTTTGTAAAAATACAGTTTTCATTCTGCATGTTTGAACGTTTTACAGTGTGTACATACATCCTTCCCGCCTGTTTTCAAACTTAGTTCAACCTGTTCCCGCGATTGGCGCAGTCGCAGCATGTCTTCAAGATGGCTGCTACACTTGACGTTCGTCAGAAGCAGCCTACTGTCACAGAATTCCTGTGCTGTGAAAACGAGACAGTGGGAGACATCCACAAGAGGTTGAGAAAGGTGTATGGAGATGCTGCTGTCGATCGCAGTACAGTTAGTCGGTGGACAAGCAGGTTACGTGATGAAAAGCGGGCACGGCAATATTGAGGATTGTCCCCGCAGCGACAGGCCTCGTACTGCACACACTCTGGACATTATGAAGAGAGGTAACGAAATGGTGACTGCCGACAGACGCATCACAGTGAACGAATTGTCACCCTACGTTGGGATAGGGGAAGGAAGTGTTTGCAGAATACTAAAAGTGTTGGCCTTAATAAAGGTTTGTGCCAGGTGGGTTCGCAGGATGTTGACAGTGGCTCACAAAGAAACAAGAAAAACGCTATACAGAGAACTTCTGGAACAGTGCGAGAATAGTGCAGATGAGTTTCTTGGAAGAAATGTGACAGGTGATGAAACATGGCTCCATCATTTTTCACCAGAGACGAAGGGCAATCGATGGAGTGGCATCATGCAAATTCACCCAAGGAAAAAAAATCAGAACCACACCTTCTGTTGGAAAAGTTATGGCTAAGGTGTTTTTCGATTCCGAAGGACTGTTGCTTGTGGACATCGTGCCAAGTGGAACCACCATAAATTATGATGCATATGTGACGACACTGAAGAAATTTCAAGCTCGACTGAGTCGTGTTCGACCACATCGGCAAAAGCAGGATGTTTTGCTGTTGCACGACAATGCACGGCCACATGTAAGTCAAAAAACCATGGAAGCGATCACAAAACTCGGATGGACAACACTGAAACACCCACCTTTCAGTCCTGACCTGGCTTCATGTGACTATCATCTCCTTGGGAAACTAAAAGACTCTCTTTGTGGAGCAAGGTTTGAAGATGATGAGTGACTCCCTTGAGCACGCTGCCAAACAGTGGCTCCAACAGGTTGGTCCAGAATTTTATCGTGCGGGTATACAGGCGCTGGTTCCAAGATGGCGTAGGGCAGTTGAGAGGGACGGAAATTATGTGGAGAAACGAAAATATTGCTCCTAAAGGATGTATCTACACACTGAAAACTTTCAAACATGTAGAATAAAAGATGGCTTTTAAAAAAAATACTGTCCATTTCTTTTGGAGTGACCCTCGTAACTGAATAAATAAAAAAACATGAAAATCTTCCAGTTATTTATGACGTGCATAACTGTAGTGAAGCTTTTAAATTTGTTGCGGGTAGGTGGCGGTAGCAATCTGCATCACGCATGTGCGAATGGTACGGGTGGCGCCGCGACGTTATAGCGGAAGACGGTAGGGTAACAAACAGTCGCTAAAGTGAGATTACCATTTCTAGACAGAAAAGCCGAAACCGATGCACGAGAATATTCACGAGTTACAACGGTAGTAGCAGAAAGAGTCTGGAGCTCGGACACATACACGACCAATAACTGCCCAGACACGTGATAAGTTCGAAGCCAACGGAACTGTTAAAGATATGCAGAAGGCAAGATACGGCGTTCCACGAACAGAAGTCAGAATTCAGTGCTGCGGTATTGCAACATTTCTTCTGGTCACTGCGGAAATGTGAGTAGTGGGCCGAATGCAGTAATCCTTTTTGAGGATGCAAAGTGGAAAATGTGCATTCTAATAACACTACACGCGATTGAGAAGGACGACGTAGACTGAAGAATTGAGTGCTGCGAAAAGCTTTAATACATGGTTCGTGGGACGCAATTCACACTCACAGATTGACAGTTATTGAACTATATGAAGAAAAGAAACCTAAATTAGTTACAAACTACAGCGCGTACACACTCTGGCTGGCATGTAAATGTCACTACAGTAATTCAGATTTAAGCAATGTTCGTTATACCTGCCATCATTGGCAATGATGTGGCGCAGACGAATTGCGAAATTCTGCATGATATCTTGAAGTGTTGGAACATAGATGCTGTTGATTTGATGATGCTATTCCAAGCGGGTGTAAAATGAATGCGCACAACGGAAAATAATAAACGCTAAATTAAAATTTTGCCCTGTGCGACTACCCCCTGAAGCAGATCTTAGATCTCTTAATTCTATAAGTTACAATCTAAACATAAATGAATAATGAAGGCAACTAATCCTACTAAATGATAAACAATGCTCCTGCTTATATATTTATTGTAAATTAAAAAAGCATTTAGATTACAAAGCTTACATTTCGTAAGTAAAATTACTAATCAATTGCCCATCTCTGCCCCTTATCATGACTGCGCGGTCTAACATTAATAATGTGAAATGACTGTCATCATCAACATACCAAACACTAGAAGAGACTACTTTCAAAGACGATCTACGATGGTGTGGAACCTCAGTGAAAATAAACTAACCTGATCACAGCTGTTTAGCTTTTATAGTCCTAATAACCTGAAGCAGTTTGCGATATCACCGTATGCACTGCGTCCGGTGCGTCGAAGTGATGGTTCTCGTACTCGTCTGCCACGATGGAAAAACCACAGCCAAAAGTAAACTCTTTCAAACACTAGGACGGCAGAAGGCGGTCCTCTGACTACTATACTCTAGTACTGTCTTCTACTCTCTGTGTTCTACAGACGAGAAACGCGAACTCCCATCCACAAGGACGGAGATCAGATAAAGTCTGAACATAAGTATAGGCAGAGGAAGTGCTCTCAATTACTGAACGCTGCATACTCAACGACGACTTCGAACCAGGAGGTGAAGTCCAGAATCGTATAGGTTCGCAACAGTACAGTGCCTATCTGTTCTAACTATAAACTCTCCTGCGAGCAAAGACAGCAAGTCCGTCTGTACCAACAAAAGCTGATGTCGAGAGATGGTCGCACGGGGGCGCTAACAATGCAAGACTTCGTCTCTCCACTGCGGCCTCCCAGCAAGGCTAGGCTCCCCACCCTCTTTATACCGAAAACGACTCATTTTCCAGAAACCATGGAATATTCTCCCTGTCTACAGATTCTTTCGAACGCCGACCAACCATATTTTAGTCTTCTGTCGTCCAACGTGGAAAGTTTGCGAGGAAAACTTATACTCGTGCAATGGTACGTTTCTGAGTAAAAATCCTTGGAAACAACCCAGCCTGCGTGTTTTCCGAGGCGATGCTTCCTCATTCCTCTCAGCTGCGTCCAAGATTTTCCTAGTTTCCGTAGTATAATACTTTCTTTCCGGCTGCAGCACCGCACAGTCGCGACTCTATTGTGCCCCAGCGCTCAGCTGTCCCAACGTCCGTCTTGCTACCTCCTGTGTTTAAGCAGGACCAGCACACCTGTGTGGGCCTTCCATCCAGGGCCTGCATTCCGCCTGCCGTTTCATTTCCACTGCCGTTGCAACCTCTACTAGTGTGATATTAAAGACACACCGTCACCTTTCATGCAATAAGCGTTGTGTTGTTGTTGTTGTCTTCAGTCCTGAGACTGGTTTGATGCAGCTCTCCATGCTACTCTATCCTGTGCAAGCTGCTTCATCTCCCAGTACCTACTGCAACCTACATCCTTCTGAATCTGCTTAGTGTACTCATCTCTCGGTCTCCCTCTACGATTTTTACCCTCCACGCTGCCCTCCAATGCTAAATTTGTGATCCCTTGATGCCTCAAAACATGTCCTACCAACCGATCCCTTCTTCTAGTCAAGTTGTGCCACAAACTTCTCTTCTCCCCAATCCTATTCAATACCTCCTCATTAGTTACGTGATCTATCCACCTTATCTTCAGTATTCTTCTGTAGCACCACATTTCGAAAGCTTCTATTCTCTTCTTGTCCAAACTAGTTATCGTCCATGTTTCACTTCCATACATGGCTACACTCCAAACAAATACTTTCAGAAACGACTTCCTGATACATAAATCTATATTCGAAGTTAACAAATTTCTCTTCTTCAGAAACGCTTTCCTTGCCATTGCCAGTCTACATTTTATATCCTCTCTACTTCGACCATCATCAGTTATTTTACTTCCTAAATAGCAAAACTCCTTTACTACTTTAAGTGTCTCATTTCCTAAGCGTTAACAGTTATTTACAAGGCATGCGTGGCAATGTCAGTCTCCTTTATATATTCATATATATATATATATATATATATATATATATATATATATATATATATATATGATGTACATCCTATCAATGATACCTTATTGTGTTTGTAGGTCACGGCAAAGGATGTGAATGGATGCTTGTAAGGTGCGAAATTATAGCCACCTTACACGATTACCTCCTAAATACAGTTTTTAGCTCAGCAATGGTCTTGGGGTTATTGCTGTGCACCTTGTCTTTAATGTAGCCCCACCGAAAACAGTCTCATGTGCTTAGACCCGGAGAATATGGCGGCCAATCCGAGGCCCATGCCAGTAGCCTGGGTACCTCAGAGCCAGAATGCGGTCCACAGACTACTCCTCCAAGACATCAAATACTCTCCTGCTTCGATGGGGTCGAGCTCCGTCTTCTATGAACTACATCTTGTCGAAATCAGGGTCACTTCAAATAATGCGGATGAAATCATCTCCTAAAACCTTCACGTACCGTTCGGTAGTCGCCGTGTCATCAAGGTACATCGCACCGATTATTCCGTGACTGGACATTGCACAGCACACAGTCGCCCGTGTAGGGTGCAGAGGCTTCTCGATCCCGAAATGCGTTTTCTCAGTGCTCAAATGCGCCAATTTCGCTTATTGACGAACCCATCCTAATGTGCAATGGCCGACAACAACAAGGCGCGGCCAACCGTGGAGTTTTAATTCCCTGAAGCAAACAGTCCAGAAACTATGATGATTTTATTTCATATAGTTCACTGTCACCCTGTAGACCTCTGGTCTGGGTACGATGGCAATCGAGCATTGTGAATAAATAGTAGCGTCATGTTCCGGAAGTTCTACGCCATCTTTGTTGTTTAGAAGCTGCTCTTTGTCATTTCTAATGTGTCTTTGTGTCAAAAATTGTAGTTGCCATTCTAATTTAAAAAAGTATATGGCTTATTAATCAGTGAGGATTTTTTGGATGCCGTTGTATATGACCTTTATTTGTCACAATTTTCTTTATTAACGGTGTCACCTCGAGCTTCGACAACTAATATCATCAACGTGGTCTTATCTCTGCCATATCAAACCCATGATCCGCCCAAATACTATCAGTTAAAGGACACAGTTAAAATCTAACAGTCAACGGCCTACTAGTGATTTAGTGTAAGATGACACCATTTGGACTGATCGTGAAATAACGGTAATCTAGGTAAAAAGAGAAACCGTTGTATGTCTCCCACGCCTGGCTTCTTCATTCCAGGTATGTTTCTTATTTATCCGCAAGTAAACATGCGGTACAGAATGGAACTCGCTTAAGACCTTTCAGAAACGGCGATCACCGGGAATTTAACTTTCAATCGAATGGAGGTTAACACAGAGCCTCCGCTTTAGTACCCACTTATCCACAAAGGCCCTGGAGGTAAGGCCATTTGATGACAGTGTTATTGAAACTAATAGCTGACAGTTGTAACAGAAAATGAGGGTTTTACTATGAAGTAAAAGTGAATATATTTAGAAAATGAAAATTACTAAAGCTCTCACTACGGTGTTGCGGTATGTTTCCGTTCCTAACATGAATATTATGCAGTTCTACAGATTACTGGCGTGATTGTGGAATTAGACAAGGAAACAAGGGTGACACCAAACCACCGTTCGATAGTGGTCCTTCGCACTCTTCTTTATTGAGTACCTAATCAGTGGTATACGAATGTAAGCCAACCAAGAATGGATAATAATAAAATATAAAATGGGTTGTGGTGTTCAGTTCTGTCACCAAACCTCCCTCACAGGGCTACCAATATTTTGCTTTGTTTCAGAGACTCAAATGATTCACAAGGGAAAGTTTTTAAGCGACCTCTCTTATTTGCCAGGAGAAGCCGAAGTTGTCAGAAGATTCGTCCAACAGTGCAAAAGTCAGTCCGTCATGGAACAATAGATAAGATTTTGAACTAAACAAATAATTCAATAATAGTTAGGAAAGGGGAAAAAATCGAAGCGTTACACAGAAAGAGACAACTTCGAATGTCTAGCTATAGCCCGAGTACTTCTGTACTTCGATGTAGAAAATGGTGCATAAACTCAATGGCAGGTACTGCGCTGAATAAATATGTACCGCAGGAACAGAATCAAAACAATAACGTTTGTCTTTTGTGTCAGTCAAAGAACTAAACTGGGGTAAGCGTTTATATTCACAGTAACTATAGAAACAAATCGGGCATCGTTACTTTACAAGGAAATACTGTAAAAGTATTTAAACGACATTCTGGCCAAAGGGGAATATACATCTTCATTTTTCCCCCGCTTTGAGGGGCATCACTGCACATTCTTAGTTTCAGTAAAATCAAGTATACGGCAAAAATATAAAAAAAGGAAACGGCTGAACATAATTATTTTGGTGTTGAATAAAGTAGCTGGCAACCGAGCCTAAGAAACGACGAGCTATTTACTATAAGTCCTTGTGAAAAATACTGAAATGTAATCCAAAATTTAAATCTGCCCTCGAGTTGCCCATGATCAGATGGAATAGAAGGGAATTCTAGGAATGACCTGAGGACAGCATTAGTGCTTACATATACGTTGCTCTTTAAGTGAAAGTACTGCACAATAGTGCACGCACATGAGGAGCAAGTGTGACTGTCAAATTGTGTGCTGATGCCACAGATTTTGATAGGAGGGTTGTCTGAAAGCTTATCCGTGACACAGCTTGTATACAAAGCTAAGTAGGAGGCATTCGAATCAACAGGTAGGTGGTGGCAACTACGTAAACAACAGATTGGAAACAAAGTAAGAAATATGTTACTGATCAGCATCAGTCCGTACTCCAAATAGGAAAGTAGGTATTATTACGCCAATAATATTTAACTACAGAACAAGGGAACTGTCTGAACTTCTGCAGATTTCCAGCAAGAGTGGGAAATAGAGGAGAAATGCTACCCTTCTGGTGAAATGTTATCCAGTTGTATACGTATCGAATGAAAAGGAGAATAATAATGTTAAGAGCAGTTACAAACACAGGAAAAAGAAAAAAATGAAATGGAGACCGTAATGCTGTAGACGTTTCTCTTGTTTGACAAACGTGTATTTGTTGAAGCCAACACTGTTCCGGGTAACGTGGGAGTGACAGCGAACTGAGGCTAATTTAAAACGAACTATTTTCCGATAAAGTTAAAGAAATGGCACGCTCGTGTGAAAATACGTCTGGCTGACTAGTTACACTGTAGGTCCAGCAATGAAATGGTTTGAGAATTAATAAAAGGGAAACGAGGGGCGGAGGCGGGAGAGAGTGGTGCCCACCTTGTTGTAGAGCCAGAAGGCGACCTTCTCGCCGACGCTGAGCCCTGACTTGGCGGTGTTCATGGTGAAGTCCTTGAAGCCGGCGAACTGTTTGAACATGAACTCTGAGGCCTTTGTGGGGTAGAGCTGCATGATGCCGAAGGGGCCCATGGGGTTGGCGATGGGCAGCGCGCCAGCCGTGCCGGGGGTGAGGGGCGTCTGCTGGCCGGCGGCGGCGCCTGCGCCCGCGCTGCGGGGGCGGCCCGCCCCCGCCCCCAGCCCCACGAACGGCGTCTGCGGCGGCAGCTGCAGCGACAGCGGCGGCTGGCCCTGCGGCGCCGTCAGCTGCTGCTGCTGCTGGTGCTGCACGTATGCGTACTGGTGCGGCGGCACGCCTCCTGTCAGCACACAGTCGGCAGTCAGCAACACTTCTCAAAATATGCGGCCGCCGACAAGTAGACTGAAACGTGAGTACAGTAGAACCCTGCTCATCCGACCTCGGATGGTCCGACTACCAGCTTAAGCCTACCGCCCCATTTTCGATGTTTGTTTACCTACACGGGTCACTGCTAAAGTTAGGAATGGACTTGTCGATGGCTCTTTGTCTGCCATATGGGTCAGCACACAGTTTATCGCTGCTAGATGCGATAATTTGATCACTTTTGGTGTGAAACAACTTGTTCGTATTGTTGTTGTTGTTGTGGTCTTCAGTCCTGAGACTGGTTTGATGCAGCTACTCTATACTGTGCAAGCTTCTTCATCTCCCAGCACCTACTGCAACTTACATCCTTCTGAATCTGCTTAGAGTATTCATCTCTTGGTCTCCCTCTACGATTTTTACCCTCCACGCTGCCCTCCAATACTAAATTGGTGATCTCTTCATGCCTCAGAACATGTCCTACCAACCGATCCCTTCTTCTGGTCAAGTTGTGCCACAAACTTCTCTTCTCCCCAATCCTATTCAACACTTCCTCATTAGTTATGTGATCTACCCATCTAATCTTCAGCATTCTTCTGTAGCACCACATTTCTAAAGCTTCTATTCTCTTCTTGTCCAAACTAATTATCATCCATGTTTCACTTCCATACATGGCTACACTCCATACAAATACTTTCAGAAACGACATCCTGACACTTAAATCTATACTCGATGTTAACAAATGTCTCTTCTTCAGAAACGCTTTCCTTGCCATTGCCAGTCTACATTTTATATCCTCTCTACTTCGACCATCATCAGTTATTTTGCTCCCCAAATAGCAAAACTCCTTTACTACTTTAAGTGTCTCATTTCCTAATCAAATTCCCTCAGCGTTCGACTACATTCCATTATTCTTGTTTTGCTTTTGTTGATGTTCATCTTATATCCTCCTTTCCATTCAATTGCTCTTCCAAGTCCTTTGCTGTCTCTGACAGAATTACAATGTCATCGGCGAACCTCAAAGTTTTTATTTCTTCTACTCGATCAATAAGTGTTATTGTGCACATATTTCTGTATAAAGTAGTGACAATGTTCTTCTTACAAATTAAAATGTATGAAACTAAATTGTGACAGCAACTGAACGTAAACATTAGATGCTGTTCTTAAAAGTGGACGTTGAGCCTAGTGACGTAAGTGAGTGAATCAATACAGCTGATAACTGTAGAACGAAGCAAAATTAACGGAGAGCAACTCATTGATGCTGTAGCTCGTACAACCCAGGAGAACGAGAAATGCTGATGATGACAACGAAGACATACAGACGCTAAAAATACATTTGATACAATCCTTCAATACATCGAACAAAACTCTATGTCTACCCTAATAAATAGACTTTTGTGGGTTAGGAAATGTCGGAACATAGTCACAAAATCAAAGTTGTCTTTTGGTAAGCGTAAGGACATTACAGACTTTTTCGTCCTGCTTAAGACTGCAACATTTTGTTTTTACGTGTGATTTCTGATATATTAAACAGTTAAGTGCAAATCTATTGGGTGTCAACGTAGTACTGTTATAAGGCATGTACAGATGTTAAATTTTTACTCACAGGAACAACGTATTACCGTCCGATACAGACGTACTTTACAGCACAGCACAGTGGCCGCGCTGTTCTAGGAACCGCGAAACCGTTGCGGTCGCAGGTTCGAATCCTGCGTCGGGCATGGGTGTGTGTGATGTCCTTAGGTTAGTTAGGTTTAAGTAGTTCTAAGTTCTAGGGGACTGATGACCTCAGAATTTGAGTCCCATAGTGCTCAGAGCCATTTGAACCAGTCAGCACATGCGCCACTGTTCATTACACTTTCGTGTAAGATTTTTTAGTGTACGAATGTTTTCTTTTCGTTTTGTTACTGTTTTAACATGGTGCAATATTTCAGACAGTATTTCCGGTTGACCATTAGCGTTGTTCTGCACTGTATTGCAACATTGCGGGTCAATAAAAGTATCCCTCTAATAATCGGAAAGTTTTCGAATTCTGACCATGCTCCATGTCTCGTAGGGGACGGATTAGCGAGGTTCTACTGCACGTTGGAATATAAACATTAGGAATGGTGAAGATCCTTCACTGTGCACTGTGCATATACAAAGTATTTCAAAAGCTTTCAGCCTATTTCACAAGACCACTTTCTTCTTCTATAGTGTATCCGAGAATTCTATATACCCCTAGGTAGAACCAATACATTGTACGAGGTGTGATTGGAAAACATTAAAAATGGGCTTGTAATTGTACAATGATGGTACTTACATGCTACTGTGATGCATTCCCTTCAAAATAGTCCCCTTATGACTGAACACACAGATTCAAAGGGTGTTTGCACTCTTGGAAACACTCCTGGATTTTTTTTCCTGAAGTGTCTTGAGAACGCTCTCCGTATTTGCCTGCATCTCTTCAATCGAGTGAATTTGCTTCCTTTCAGCGAACATTTCAGTTCGGAAAACAGGTAGAAATCCACAGGGGACAAATTAGGGGACTATGGCGGTTGTGGAAGCCCAGGAATTTTGAATTTATTCAAAAATTCAATGATGAAGAAGGTAGGATGAGCCACAGCATTGTCATAGTGTAGCACCCACCCCCTGTCTTTCCACAATGCAGGCCTTTTCTTCCGCACATTTTGGCGCAAACGCTCAAGGACACATTTGTAGTATTATTGGTTAATTGTCTGTCGTCCAGGGCTAAATTAATGATCTACAGTACCGGTAGAATCGAAAAAAATCACCAACTTTGTGTTCACCTTCGACCGACTTTGCCGTGTTTTTTTCGCTCATGGTGAACCTGAAGTCTTTCACTGTCAATACTGCACTTTGGTTTCAGGATCATATCCATATACCCACCATTTGTCACCTGTAATTACACTATTTAACAAATCTGGGTCATTTTTAGTCCGGTTAATCAGTTCTCGGCACACTTTAAGATTGGTATTGTCTCTGGTCACTTGACAACACTTTTGGAATGAAGTTTCCGGACATTCGATGTATGTTCAGATCTTCAGTTAAAATTGGCTGAACTGCATAGAAACTTAAATTAAGCTCATCAGCCATCTCGCTGTTGAAAACATACTCATGGACATGAAGTTTCTGTCAGAGGGCGTTAAAGAACAAGGAAATGACTCACTCCCCACTCTTCGTGTATCTACCCGCCATAACAGTAAGTAGTAGCGGATCCATTCTTAAAAGTTTCCAATCACACCTCGTATACTATGTATTGCTTACCGAAGCACCAACAAAAAATGATGTATAAGCATCTCGCGAATCAGCCCACCATCGTGGTTGATTAAAATTCTGTGTATCTCCATGTCCGTGATGTCATCTCGTGCAGGATCTCAGGAGTCTCGCTTCGAAACGCTTCCTCAACACTTTTCCGCAATTCTTCACCAGTGTGCGATCGACGGTGATCCACTTGAGACTTGATTATTAGTCCCCATAATGAATTGTCTTGCGGGGTAAGGGACGTGATTCGTGGTGGCCGTTTCAGTGGTGCTGGACATGTTGCTCAATGGCAATCAATCCAGTGGCCTCGAAGTCGTTCGTCAAGGAACTCACGCACCTGAATAGTAAAGTGCGCTGGAGCTAGCCCTGCTGGAACTACACACGGTCCGTGATTCCCTTCCCATCACGCTGCGGTATTAAGCACGTTTATAAAATGCCCAATTAAGAGTTTTCATTCATGTACTCTTCAAAAATATATCGTGCGCATTGGTATAGGTAATGACAGTTTGCCCACCTCTTTCACGTAACTGAGATTTCCCTTTGATCAGAAAATTACATTGTTGCTGTATAAGCTGCAATAGATTCAACAGAAATAACTATCTTGATAGAGGCGTAAATTATGCCAAAAAAAGTGCGACAGGCTGCATCGTGTTGATCCATGTCATTGTGAAACAATTCATTCACAAACATCGGTTTATACTAGTCATTAAAATTCCTGCGTTTGAGGCCGCATTGTCAACTATAAAATTCCGACGTTTCGGCGACTATTGCAAGACGCCTTCCTCAGGGTGTATTGCTGCCTCGTGAATGAGCACTAGTATTGTTATGTATATACTATGAAGGAGTGCTGTCGTTGGATATGAGGGTGCGGAGGTAGGGTACTAGGTGTTCTTTTATTGGTCTTTGCATTTTGTGTTGTCATTGGCGGAGATAAGCGTTTTCCATTGGAGCTTCCTTTAACGTTGCTTATTGGTGGAAGCCGGCGAATAGGAAACTGGGCGGCGACTGCAGCGTAGCGTTGTTTACTAACTGCGTAGCATCGACTAAGGCGCGTCAGCACTCTGTGTATCCTCGGCCGCTGTGGCCCACCGCGCGCCTGTTGCTTTGCGAGAGCTGTCCTTCCTCAGAGCTGTCACTGCTGGCAGCCAAGGCGCTGTGGAAGTCGGTACCCGTCTTCTCTATTTATGTTGTCGGGCTTGGCTATTTCTGCAGCCTCTCTAATCTTCCTCCTCGTCACCAGTACGAGGGCCTCTCGAAATTCGATCTTTATCCTGGTGTTCTGAAACCGCTAATTTGTTGTATTGTTTGTGAAGGATACATCTCTAGCGTTCAGTCTCACCTACATACACCAGTCCACATTCGCGCCAGATTAATTCGGGTGGCATGAAACTTGTCAATTGTCAATTGTATCTTTCGCCGAGCTCAGAACGTCTTTTATTTTGTTGTTGCTACGAAAACTCGGCTTAATACCTGCCCAATTGAGAATTTTGCCCAGACGTGCAGCAACCCCTTGTACGTATGGCAGCAGGACGGTGTTCAGTGCTTATTTCTATATTTCCCTATTGCTCTCTTCCTTCGGCGCCATACCTTTATGTATCATCCTCCTGTAGTAGCCATGAGCTCAAAAAATGCACCTGGGGTTCTGCATTTCAGCTTTGTGTTCATTACTGATTCAGTAGGCTCTCTTAGTTAATAGAAATAGTCAAACGACCCGACAACATGAATAGAGAAGACGGGTACCGACTTCCAGCGTCTTTGTTGCGAACAGTGACAGCTTTGCGGAAGGACAGCAACAGGCTCGCAGTAGGCCACAGCGGTGGAGGGTACACAAAGCGCTGACGCACCTTTGTCGATACCAGGCGCTAGTAAACAACGCTTCGCTGCAGTCGCCGCTCAGTTTCCTATTCACCGATTTCCACCTATGACAAGCTGTAATATCTCTTTATATTCGATGAATTATACTGATACAATTCTACCCTTGAATGACGGTTACTGATTTTCTATCTTCATACTCGCAGAATCCATGCGCAAAATAGTTTCATACAATAGCTATGCCATGAGCGCGTAATTATTCTTTGTAGTACTCTCTCTGGTGGTTGTTACAGATGGTCTTCGTGCCGACTAGCCTGAGCATTGTTTGAAGAATTATAATCTGAATATTGAGATTTATGACAAAAGATAACGGATACGAAATTTTACAATTAAAAGGGAAATCTATATATATGGCTCCTTCATACAAAACGTGTGTATTTGACATTTGATATTCATCGATATAGTGTGTAGTTGTTAATCAGAAGGGAACTTCCCAAAGACTGGATACGAACCTGCATTTAATAGTCCTAGAGCTCCATTACTTCTTCGGAAGGTTAAACTTCATCAAAGCCAAATATCCGCTTGATCTGAGGTTTCCCGACTGATTACACAACGCTTCCAAAATTACGAGGCATTATATTTGTACAGATTAGCAGACTGCCGCAAAGCACGAGCCTGCAGAGAAGAAGAATCATCACCTGATTTCATTCTAACAAGTAATTCCTATTATCAATGATTCATTGCTCGAACGAATTGAGAACTACATAATTACATACATAGGAGGAAAAATTACAAAGCAATAAAGGTAACTCCAATGGAAAACGCTTATCTCCGCCAATGACAACACGCAATGCAAAGACCAATAAAAGAACACCTAGTACCCTTCCTCCTCACCCTCATATCCAACGACAGCACTCCTCCGTAGTATATAAGTAACCAAACTAGTGCCCATATAGCAGTTAGCAACACACCCAGAGGAAGGTGTCTTGCAATAGTCGCCGAAACGTCGGAATTTTATAGTTGACAATGCCCCCTCAGGCCCAGAAGAATTTCATTGACCGTGACAAAGGTCGCTGAAGCCTACCTTTACATCGGTTTATACCCTTTCCTTTTCAAATCTTTTAATGCGGTTGTGGAGTGTAGTCCACGGTACTCGTAGGTGAGCTGATTTTCTGTCTGTGAATGTCATTGTAGATTGATTGAACGATGGCAGAGCACGTTTTATCTCCTGTTTCTTGCGTCCACCACCCAGACTAACTTCGACGCTGCCTGAAACAAGTGTACGTTTCTTACAATGAAGCAGGGTTGATTTATGAGGTGGGAACAGGGATACTGATAAAACTGTTTATTTCCTAATTTGTACTGGGATTTATCGGAAATCCTGTACATTAGTTATGATAGAAACGTGGAGCGGATTTTTAATTACGGATCGCAACTGAACGTTTACCCCGGTGAAGATGAAAGTGTACTTCCTGCCAGGAGTTTCCTTGATATATACAAAATACATGTCCCTTTCTTCGTTTGAACAAGTGGAATTCAGTTACAACACTGCGACGAGATTTTCGTCGAGACTACGTAACAGTACCTCCTACAGTTTGTATTATTTGAAGATGGCACCAGTTGGTTGGTTATGTAAGGCGAAATCTACAGATCGCCCACACGCGGAGCACGCAACACAGTTTTGACTGTAGTCCACAAAAGCCTACCCGTCGTGTCAGTCAAGCGTTAGCAATTACTCGCATGTATATCCGGCGTGTTTTGAGGCGATGTTTGTCTCTGAAGCCATACAGAACTCATTTACTACATTTCTGAAAACAAATGAAAGTTCAAAAAAATAGCTCTAAGCAATATGGGACTTAACATCTGAGTTCATCAGTCCCCTAGACTTAGAACTACTTAAACCTAACTAACCTAAGAACATCACACACATACAAGTCCGAGGCAGGATTCGAACCTGCGACCACAGCAGCGGCAGCGCGGTTCTGGACTGAAGCGCATAGAACCGCTCGGCCACATGGCCGACACAAACGAAAGTTTTTATCTTAATTATAATTATGAGAAATATCACCAGTTGTATGTGCATGAATATAATTCATGTGCATTTCTAAAATTATTGTAGGACATACATGACACAGTTTGTATTGTAAATTCGCATTTATTCCCACCGATTTCGGCCCTTGGCCATCATCCAGGAACGGTACCAACGTGGAATAAAGAAAATAAAATTTAGAAACCTACAATGTCGAACTAACATGATCGCAATTTGGCACTTATACAATAAGGCCTTCATCTGTCATACATCAAGCAGCATAAGAATAACATCCTTATTACAGTCACTATTATTGATCACAACAAAACAACAGAGATTCAGAACCAGATTATCTGGCTAATTCACGGGGAAAGGACAAACTGAACGTTATGCTTTGGGTTCTCTCCGGATACAAGTCAGATAGCAGTGTTGAGATATAGCTACATTTTTGATCAGTGTGATTCTGAGGAAGTGTCGAGATGAATGTCGCTGTATAGAACTGTAGGAGAGGGGCAGCAACCCTTCATCTGGCTATGGGCGACAGGATCATGTGCGGACGGTGTTAGTGAGGGGGCGGGGGGGGGGGGGGGGGGGTTCGAAGGGGCTTATTTGTGTAAGATTCTTTCAAAGTGCTTTCCCAATAGCCATTTGTTCTGTACAACAACTTGGTTCACTCAAAAATCAAACACATGTTCTTCGTGTAGTGCTTTGGCACTGCTGATTTCCCCATCATGATTAATATTGTGACAGATGTCGCCCAAAACACAGAAAGACAGAGGGACGCAAAAAGATATAAGAATTGGAGATTTTCTGCCATCCATTCCTCCAAATGTGCTCTAATGGACAGTCAGAAGAATTATGTGTGTCATCACATCTACTCTCCATGTACTCCCTAAGCATATGTTCCGCTGGCATGATTGTTATATTAATTCACTTTTGCTGACACGAACTTTAAATAAATTTTACAAGCATACGCTTCATAAGTTGCTGAACCATTGATGATGTTGTTGTGGTCTTCAGTCCACAGACTGGTTTCATGCAGCTCTCCATGCTACTCTACCCCAGGCAAGCTTCCCCACCTCCAAGTGCCTAAATCCTTCTGAATCTGGTTATTGTATTCATCTGTTGGTCTCTATCTAACATTTTTACCTTCCACCCTGCGCTCCAATACTAAATTTGTAATCCCTTGATGCCTCAGAAAATGTCCTACCAACCGATCCCTTCTTCTAGTCAGTTTGTGCCACAAATTTCTCTTCTCCCCATTTCTTTTCAGAACCTCCTCATTATTTTCGTGATCTACCTATCTAATCTTCTGTATTCTTCTGTTGGACCATATTTCGAAAGCTTCTATAGTCTTCTAGTCTGAACTATTAATCGTCCATGCTTCACTTCCATACATTGCCACACTCCATGCAAATAATTTCAGAAAAGATTTCCTGCCACTTGAATCTACACTAGATGTTAACAAATTTCTCTTCTTTAGAAACGTTTTACTTGTCATTGCCAGTCTACATTTTATATCCACTCTACGTTGATAATCATCAATTATTTTGCTCCCCAAATAGCAAAACTCATCAACTACTTTAAGTGTCTCATTTCCTGGTCTAATTCGGTCAGCATAACCTGATTTAATTGTACTACATTCCATTATCCTCGTTTTGCTTTTGTTGATGTTCATCTTATATCCTCCTTTCAAGACACTGTCCATTTCGATCAACTGCTCTTCCAAGTCCTTTGCTGTCTCTGACAGAATTACAGTGACATCGACAAACCTCCAAGTTTTTATTTCTTCTCCATAGATTTTAATTCCTACTCCAAATTTTCCTTTGTTTCCTTTAATGTTTGCTCAATATACAGATTGAATAATATCGAGGATAGGCTACAGCCCTGTCTCACTCCCTCCCTACCACTGCTTCTTTTTCATGCCGCTCTACTCGTATAACTGCCATCTGGTTTCTGTACAAATTCTACATAGCCTTTCGCTCCCTGCATGTTAACCCTGCCACCGTCAGAATTTGAAAGAGATTATTCCAGTCAACATTTTCAAAAATGTTCTCTACGTCTACAAATGCCAGAAACGTAGGTTTGCCTTTCCTTAATCTATTTTCTAAGATAAGTTGTAGGGTCAGTATTGCCTCACGTGTTCCAACATTTCTACTGAATCCAAACTGATCTTCCCCGAGGTCGGCTTCTACCAGTTTTTCCACTCGTCTGTAAATAATTCGTGTTAGTATTTTGCAGCTGTGACTTATTAAACAGATAGTTCGTTAATTTTCACACGTGTCAACACCTGCTTTCTTTGGGATTGGAATTATAAAATTGTTCAAATGGCTCTGAGCACTATGGGAGTCAACTGCTGTGGTCAATACTCCCCTAGAAATTAGAACTACTTAAACCTAACTAACCTAATGACGTCACACACATCCATGCCCGAGGCAGGATTCGAACCTGCGACCGTAGCAGTCGTACGGTTCCGGACTGCGAGCCTAGAACCGCGAGACCACCGCGGCTGGCTATAACATTGTTCTTGAAGACTAAGGGTATTTCGCATGTCTCATACATCGTGCTCACCAGATGGAAGAGTTTTGTCATGGCTGGCTTTCGGAATGCTATTAGTAGCTCTAACGGAATGTTGTCTACTCTCTGGGTCTTCGTATATAACCTTCTTTCATGATTCTTAAACCATGTGTTAGCTATGATTAAGTTATGCTCTGTGCAAAATTCTACCAGTTCTTTCATTCCTTACCCCCTTTCCATATTTACCTACTACTTTCCCTTCTCTCCCTTTTCCTATTATCGAATTCCAATTCCCCATGACTATTAAATTTTGTCTCCCTTCACTATATGAATAATTTCTTTAATTCACCATACATTGCATCAATCTCTTCGTCATCTGCAGAGCTAGTTGTCATACAAACTTGTACTACTGGTTAGGCGTGGGCTTCGTGTCTGTCTTGGCTACAATACTGTGTTCACTATGCTATTCGTACTAGATTACCGGTGTTCTTACTTTTTTATTCATCATTAAACCTACTACTGCATTAGCCCTATTTGATTTTGTATTTATAATCCTGTTTCATCAGTCCACAAGTCTTGTTCCTCCTGCCACCGAACTTAATTAATTCCCACTATATCTAACTTCAACATATCCATTTCCCTTTTTAGATTTACTAACCTACTTGTCCAATTAAGGGGCCTGAAATTTCACGCTCCGATCCGTAGAAAGCCAGTTTTCTTTCGACTGATAATGACGTCCTCCTGTGTAGTCCCTGCCTGCAGATCCGAATGGGAGACTATTTTACCTCCTGTATATTTTACCCAAAAGGACGCCATCACCATTTAACCATACAGTGAAGCTGCATGCCCTCGGGAAAAATTGCGGCTGTAGTTTCCCCTTGCTTTCAGCCGTTCGCAGTATCATCGCAGCAAGACCTTTTTGGTTATTGTTACAAGGCCAGATCAGTCAATCGTCCAGACTGTTGCCCCCGCAACTACTGAAAAGGCTGCTGCCCCTCTTCAGGAACCACACGTTTGTCTGGCCTCTCAACAGGTACCCCTCCGTTGTGGTTGCACCTACGGTACGGCTATCAGTATCGCTGAGGTACGCAAGCCTCCCCACCAACGGCAAGGTCCATGGTTCATGAGGGGGTCGGGGGAACCATTCATTATTGCCAAAAAACGTTGATAAATGCCATATTCTAACACCTACGTACTGAAACTGATGGTTTTTTTCCGTTGCCAGGTAACATTACAGGTAGCTCACTCACCATTTGTAAGGTGCCAAAATGCTGAAAATAACACATTGGCTTTCTACATCAGACAAAAATCGCAAAATTATAAAAAGTTTTTTTATACATTACTTTACAAGTAGAGTAAATTGTTTCCACCATATGGTATTCGATATAGATAGATGGCTCGTACACACCTTCTTTTACGCGAACTTATCGAAAGAAACCAGGTGGGAGCAGATCAGGTAACAAACGTGAGTTTCTTTCCCTGACTAGACTACAGTGTGCGTCTGACTCAGCTGTCCATGAGCAACAATTGCAAATTCATCTGAGGGATAACTCACAACAGCACGATAAGTACGTCTCTCAAAAGAGACGCTTTAAAACTGGAGCTCTTCAGTGTGGGGTAAGATGATACAGGCTATTAACCAGTCACTAAGCTCGGCAGGCCTGTGTTGATGGTTCCTCGTAAATGTAGTGCCGAGATTGTCAACAGTCCGTACAAGATTAGTGCTATACCGAGTACTCTGTATTTAGCGAAGCAGGCTTCATCTGAGAAAAGTACACATCTAGGACAGTCAGCATGCGACGCTGCAGCACCTAACGCACAATACGACGCGATGTGATACTTCAGCAGGTTTAAGGCTCGCACTTTTTGTGAGCGGTATGGGTGTAACTATGTTGTATTTTACTTTTCTACACATTACTACGCACAACAACCATTTCAAGTACCAATGCTTACCAATGCTCCGCCGTCGCCTCTGCTCATCACTTGATGATATACGGTCTGAAGGTGATTTTTTGTAATATCGAAACCGGTTATCAACTAACTTATGATTAAGTTTTTAATCAATCCTTCTGATCAAGACTAATTAGTACTTCAGCTATCAGATAGTTATTAAATTCTAACAACGTTTGCAAAAGTAATTAGCGCATAAATGAATTTTATCCATAGTGGGTGCTTTTAAACTCAGTGACTGTTCCTTTATAGGGCATAGAAAACTTTGATAAATCAACCTTTGCAATGCATCTAAAAGACCATGGTCCCTCAGCAACATCCATTACTGAAACCTACAAATACTGCACACTGGGACAAAGGAAAGAAAATGGATCTGCTCGAAGAGCTAGAAATTTATATCCACAGCACTAACTCACCAGAACTTATTCTCAACGAACAAGTGGAGCTTGCAAACAAGTCTTATCTACACATATTTAATGACATATTCAAAAACAAAAACTAATTATCCTCTGATACAATAACAATGTAATATTCTATGGAAATTCGATGCAGCAGTTCGAGTGTCATTATTGTAATTTGTAATAGTCACACTGTAAACACAAGCCGTATCTGTCATTGTGTAATTTGTAATAGCTTTCAACATTTCATTTGTGTCACATCATTGTATATATATATATATATATATATATATATATATATATATATATATATATATATATATATATATTCCTGGAAATTGAAATAAGAACACCGTGAATTCATTGTCCCAGGAAGGGGAAACTTTATTGACACATTCCTGGGGTCAGATACATCACATGATCACACTGACAGAACCACAGGCACATAGCCACAGGCAACAGAGCATGCACAATGTTGGCACTAGTACAGTGTATATCCACCTTTCGCAGCAGTGCAGGCTGCTATACTCCCATGGAGAAGATCGTAGAGATGCTGGATGTAGTCCTGTGGAACGGCTTGCCATGCCATTTCCACCTGGCGCCTCAGTTGGACCAGCGTTCGTGCTGGACGTGCAGACCGCGTGAGACGACGCTTCATCCAGTCCCAAACATGCTCAATGGGGGACAGATCCGGAGATCTTGCTGGCCAGGGTAGTTGACTTACACCTTCTAGAGCACGTTGGGTGGCACGGGATACATGCGGACGTGCATTGTCCTGTTGGAACAGCAAGTTCCCTTGCCGGTCTAGTAATGGTACAACGATGGGTTCGATGACGGTTTGGATGTACCGTGCACTATTCAGTGTCCCCTCGACGATCACCAGAGGTGCACGGCCAGTGTAGGAGATCGCTCCCCACACCATGATGCTGGGTGTTGACCCTGTGTGCCTCGGTCGCATGCAATCCTGATTGTGGCGCTCACCTGCACGGCGCCAAACACGCATACGACCATCATTGGCACCAAGGCAGAAGCGACTCTCATCGCTGAAGACAACACGTCTCCATTCGTCCCTCCATTCACGCCTGTCGCGACACCACTGGAGGCGGGCTGCACGATGTTGGGGCGTGAGCGGAAGACGGCCTAACGGTGTGCGGGACCGTAGCCCAGCTTCATGGAGACGGTTGCGAATGGTCCTGCCGATACCCCAGGAGCAACAGTGTCCCTAATTTGCTGGGAAGTGGCGGTTCGGTCCCCTACGGCACTGCGTAGGATCCTACGGTCTTGGCGTGCATCCGTGCGTCGCTGCGGTCCGGTCCCAGGTCGACGGGCACGTGCACCTTCCGCCGACCACTGGCGACAACATCGATGTACTGTGGAGACCTCACGCCCCACGTGTTGAGCAATTCGGCGGTACGTCCACCCGGCCTCACGCATGCCCACTATACGCCCTCGCTCAAAGTTCGTCAACTGCACATACGGTTCACGTCCACGCTGTCGCGGCATGCTACCAGTGTTAAAGACTGCGATGGAGCTCCGTATGCCACGGCAAACTGGCTGACACTGACGGCGGCGGTGCACAAATGCTGCGCAGCTAGCGCCATTCGACGGCCAACACCGCGGTTCCTGGTGTGTCCGCTGTGCCGTGCGTGTGATCATAGCTTGTACAGCCCTCTCGCAGTGTCCGGAGCAAGTATGGTGGGTCTGACACACCGGTGTCAATGTGTTCTTTTGTACTTCCTAGCTCTAAGTTCTCAGACAAAAATGTGGATCAAAAACATTACATAAAGTGTATCACAAAACGTCGCAGTCTATAATAGCTTTTCACGTTTATATACGTGAAACACCCTTGCACTTCCTGTGGCTAAGTTCTTTGACCATTGCCTACATGTTTCTGTATGAGCAACATCTTTACACCTGCTACATCCACGTTCTTTGACCACAGCCCACACACTTGTAAGTAAACACAGTGTATTTCATGATTGCACATCGTAATAGTGAAACATACAGCTAAACTTTTTAAAACTGAAATATGGACGTGACAATGATAATAAATGTGAAACTAAGTGGAAAATCGGTCACCTCAGCGTAAATATAATAATGATGCTTCAGCTTTATGTAAGTACAGATATATTTTCGACAAATGCTGCCTTGCCACTCACAATTTTCCCAGTTGTATCTGTTTAGTCACCAGCAAATAATTTTATTTTTTTATGCAGTGATCTCCAGAATATAGACATGTATATGAATGCATAAACACCTGAAGATGGGCTCAAGTCCGAAACCGGTCATGTGACAAATAAATAACCTTTTATTGTGACTGGTACCGGAAATTTTTCTCCACCCTATAGCCCATAAATGCTTATAGTCTTTCTGTTCATTGTAGTCACCCGTTTCCTTAACTGTTTGAGCAACCTTGGGAACCTGGTGTGCACCAGATGCCTTCTGTGCACGTACTTTGGAGCCACCTTTTCTATGGCCTCCATTTGGAATCAGTCAGCGAATATAAACACCTGGGTGAAACAGTTTGTGAAGAAATGAAATGGAATAACGACATACATTCAGTCATAGGTAAAGCAGGTGGCACACCTCTGTTCATTGGTAACATACTACAATAATGCGACGTACAAGTGAGATCGCTTTCAAAACATTCGTTCATCACATCCCACAAAATTTCTCTGTTGGGACTCATAGTCAACAGGAACAACACGGTACTTTGTAGGTATACAAAGAAAGTCAACAGGAGTGGACACAGGTTTTTTTTATCTACGAGAGAGCACCTTTAGGCGTTGAACAACCTGACGCTTGAAAATAGACTGCAGCTATCCCATGAGAGCTTATTTACATCCAAAAACCCAACTAACTGAGCAATATAAGGATACACAACATCCCCTACGAAGGCGTTGCGAAGACATAATTAAACCAATTACAGCGTGCGCAGATACTTTTAAGCAATCATTCTTCCTTCGCTTCATCGACGAATGGAACAGGAAGAAATTTTAATACGTCGTAAAGAAGGAAGTACTCTATTAAGCCCTGTCTTTCCAAGTGGTTTCTGCAGCTGTAGATGTTAATTATGTAACCGCGTTCACCGCCAGTTCAATAGGACTGTTCGATTATACAGATGAGAAAACAAACGTGTACACAAATATATTTATGTCAAAACTGAAGATGTTGGTGCAGGCTTCATGCATGTGCAATGTATTGTCTGGTCGCATCGCCATTGTGCAACTGTGGCCAAGAAAAGGATGCCAGCCACATATTTGTTGGCTGCCCGAACAGATACAGCGTTATAAGTCTCCTACTCAACGTCTGATCACCGTCTGTTCCTGTTTGCCGACATTTGTTACCGTAGTACACTGTCTGAGAGACTTGAGGCTATGTCGCCTTTCATACGTTCTTTATTTGAAGAACAGGCTTCGTTTTATTACAATACTGCTGTAATTTTATGTTTGTGTTGATGTACAATGTATGAAGTCCTATGTGTACGTTGTTCTTGATTGTATTAACAATTATATGTGTGATGGTCGCTGTATGAGACCTCCTCAGTTGCCAAAACATTTTTTTTCTTTTTAAATCCATCTTCAGTTGGTTAGTAAGATTAGTTCACTTACCCCACCTCCGACGCCCCACCACACCGAACCCAGGGTTATTGTGCGGTTCGGCCCCCAGTGGACCCCCTCCCCCCTCCCTCCGGGAACGTCTCACACGAGACGAGTGTAACCCCAACGATCGCGTGGTAGAGTAATTATGGTGTGCCCGTACGTCGAGAAAGTGTCTGCGCAGGAATCGCCGACATAGTGTAACTGAAACGGAATAAGGGGAACCATCCCGCATTCGCCGAGGCAGATGGGAAACCGCATTAAAGTTATACACAGACTGGCCGGCACGCCGGAAGTTAAATGAAGGGTTTGTAACATTAGGAGTGCAATAGGAAATCTACTGTTGGATGCAGAGGAGAGGGCCAATAGGTGAAAAAAACACATTGAAGGCCTCTGTCACGGAATGAAGAAAGACACAGCACAAGGGAATTCGAATGTGATGGAAATCGGTAGATGCCTTTGTAAATGTACAGACAAACAAATGAATACAATTTCAGAAAACCTGGATGACTTATGTTTGAGAAAGAACTTCAGAAACTGAGCAACTCGTTAGCGCGTTGGTCCATTTCTGGACCTTGTGCAAGCAGTTGTTCGGCTTGTCAATCATTGAAGGAGTTACTCGATGACCGCCTATGGGATGTCGTGCCAAATTACGTCCAATTGGCGAGTTAGATCGTCAAAATCCCGAAATTTTTGAAGTGCCGGACCATAATGTGCCAAACGTTCTCAGTTAAGGAGGGATCTGGCGACCTTACCGGCCGAGGTAGTTTCCAAGGACAATAGACAATCTGTAGAAACTCTACGGCGGGCGGACATTATCTTGCTAATATGTAAGACCAGGATGGCTTCCCACGAAGCGCAAGAAAACGGGGCGCAGAATATCGTCTACGTACCACAGTCCTGAAAGGCTGCCGCGGCTGACAACCAAAGGAGTCGCGCTGCGAAAAGAGATGGCACCCCAGACCGTCACTTCTGAGTGTCGTGCCTTATGGCGGCCGACATGGGTGTTGGTATTCCACTGCTCTGCGGGGCGTCTCCAAAAGCGTCTTCGGGTTGGGCTGGAGTGATGAGTCCCTCTTTGAATTTAGCCCAATGTCCAGCGGAGAAGTTTGTTATCAGTGACTAACCTACAGCCTTCATTGTCCGCATCTTCGTCTTACTCCGACTGAATTTTTGCAGAACTTTGTGAAGTCATATAATACGTATGCAGCAAATAGACTTATAACCAACCGTTCAGGACCGGTTAAGATAGGATTGGGATATGAGAAAAGAGGTGAGTTAATGTGACATTACCATTTCAGTGGAAGTGTTACAAGATGCACATGATATCCACTGGAAGATAGAAACACAAGTGACGAAACTAACATGGGCATACGGATTTACTGTCGAATCAAAGTGTAGTCGAATAACCAAAATCTGATGCATAAGCGCTGGTACGTACATAGTACCTTCATTTGTAACGTTGGTAGAAATGACATTTTGAATTTGTTATTGAACTCTTAAGTTTCTTTGTTTGTGTACGTTTTTGTAAAGGTCAGTTACATCCAAGAAGAATACTTCTTCTTATTACAGAAAGTTATTTCGAGTGGTGACTACCTCTCTGATATTTTATGGCGAGATCATGATGAATGGAGCTTCGTAAGCTTTTCCCTGTGGGATGCTTCTTGTTTCACACTATCTGAAGTGTGTGTAGTGCACAGAAACTACTTCAGTCACAGTTTTCAGCAATAAATGACGAAATTTCCTTCACACTAACATTGTTGGGTCACATTGTTACGAATACATAGAAGTAACCAGAGTAACCAGTTTCTAATTTCACTATGTTATTCACCAATGTGCCAAAACATTAGGGTTAAAAGCGTGTTGGTTCTTCTTTAGAGCGCATTACAACAGCTATTCTGCATGTCATTGCTTCCAGAAGTCCGTGGGAGAGTTTCGGAGCCTTGTGGCACCAGCTGTCCACGCACAGGACACGAAACTATTGTGATATAGGTGGTGGTGTTTTGTGGGCGCTAAGCTGGTGCTCGATAGTGTCCCAGATGTGTTGGATCGGGTTCAGATCAGGCAAATGTGATAGGCGAGAGTTCAGTGTCATGGTCCTCAAACCACTGAATCACAATTCTGGCCTTGTGACACGGACAGTTACTATACCTTCCTTGAAGATTCCATCGCTGTCGGGGAAGACGTCAAGCGGGGAATCGATTCAGGAATGTTTATGTAGGCCACAGCTGTTTGGCGCCTTCAATTACTACCACAGGTCCCACGCAACTCCAGATGAATGTCTCCACGGCTAACACTGTTTGAGTGGTGCACGTTTCGAGTAACTGTTCCAAGCAACCTTAGATAATGAGTTCCACTGTAATTTTATTTCCCTGTTTATGTTTTATATTGATCTCATTTTTCTAACTTGCCTAAGCGCTCTCTACTGATATAGTTTATCTCATTCTTATATACTGCTAGCTCACAGAAAGTTCCGTACCTAAAGACTGGAAAGTTTCTCAGTTCACACAATACCCAAAAAGGGACATAGGAGTGATTTTCTGAATTACAGGGCCATATCACTAACGTCGATTTGCAGTAGGGTTTTGGAACATATGCTGTGTTCGAACATTATGAATTACCTCGAAGAAAACGATTTATTGACACATAGTCAGCACGAATTCAGAAAACACCGTTCTTGAGAAACACATGTAGCTCTTTATACTCATGAAGTAATGAATGCTATAGACAGGGGATGTCAAATTGATTCCATAGTTTTAGATTGTCGGAAGGCTTTCGACACCGTTCCTCACAAGCATCTTTTAACCAAACTGCGTGCCTATTGAATGTCGCCTCAGTTGTGCGATTGGATTCGTGATTTCCTGTCAGAAAGGTCACAATTCATTGTAATAGACGGAAAGTCATTGAGTAAAACAGAAATAATATCCGGCGTTCCCCAAGGAAGTGTTATAGGCCCTCTATTGTTCTTGATCTATATTAACGACACAGGAGACAATCTCAGTAGCCCTATTAGATAGTTTGCAGATTATACTACCATTTACCTGTTTTAAAGTCATCAGATGATCAAAACGAATTGCAAAATGATTTAGACAGGATATTTGTATGGTAATTGACCGTAAAAAAAGAAAAGTGTGAAGTTATCCACTTGAGAATTAAAAGAAATCCACTAAATTTCGATTACGTGATAAGTTACACAAATCTTGAAGTTTTAAATTCAACTACATATTTAGGGTTTACAATTAAAATAACCTAAATTGGAACGATCACATAGATAACGCTGTGAGTAGAGCAAACCAAAGACTGGGATTTGTTGGCAGAATACTTAGAAGGTGCAACAGGTCTACTAAAGAGACTGCTTACACCACGCTTGTCCGCCTTATTCTGGAGTATTGCTGGGCGGTGTGGGATCCGCATCAGGTGGAACTGACGGATGACATCGAAAAAGTTCAAAGAAGGGCGGCTCGTTTTGTACTGTCGCGAAATAGGGGAAATAGTGCCACAGACGCCATACGTGAATTGGAGCGGCAGTCATTAAAACAAAGGCGTTTTCCGTTGCGATGGGCTCTTCTCATGAAATTTCAATCACCAGTTTTCTCCTCCGATTGCGAAAACATTCTGTTGGCACCCACCTATATAGGGAGAAACGGTTATCACGATAAAACAAGAGAAGTCAGGTCTAGCACAGAAAAATTTAAGTGCTCGTTTTTCCCGCGCGCAGTTCGAGAGTGGAACGTTAGAGAGACAGCATGAAGGTGGTCATTTAACCCTCTGCCAGGCACTTTATTATGAACAGCAGAGTAATCACGTAGATGTAGATAAGGGTGACGCATAATCACAAAAGACAGTTTTTAATGTCGTGACCATTACTGAGACACATTACACTGTAACATACTAAATGGCTATTTTGGTGTTGTCCAGAAATCTTGGTGCTACACCAAAGACGGCAACAGGTATCGATTCCACAGTTAGTTAATGAGGTCTCGCTGCAACCCATATATATGGGAGGTGCTCCTGAAGACCCTCTCAGCACAGCAGCGCCCTCATACCAGATGTCTGTATAGAGGCAAACACAGAAGTGCTGTGCCCAGTTCGTGACCCTATCTGAAGCACTCAACGTAACAGTATATGACTAACTAGTCGTTCAGTTTATGATCACCTTTACTTCAGTAAATGTTGAACACTGTATCTCAAGAGGTTTGTTAGTTAGTGCATCAACTGATGCTTTGCTGGTCAATGAACAGCTGTAAATTATTCAGTACTCCTGTGGCAAAGAAGCGTGGCAAAATTAAGTAAATTTTTTATTCATATATGTAATAAAGTGAACTAGTATTTCATGAGTTATAATTTCTATGTGCCACCTCACAGAGCAGTCAAAGAACCCTCGGTTAGGGCTGAACGAAAGTAGTTTCGCCTGGTCACAACAGGTATGTTTCCACCAGTATGTATGTTCTTCTTTTATTTTTCGTACTTTATAGTAACTATTTCAATTATTCATTTCTGATGATGGCTTATTTGCATCTGAAATCTTGTTATTTTTTTCTATGTTCTACGATCAAAACAATTTCTATAGAATAAATCTGCCGTTTCTCAATATAGCCTGTGTCAGTGTCTTTCCACTTTTACGGCCCCTGTCATCGCCAGAATTTTTGCTCATTCGTTTATGCTCCGCTTACATACTTTTCTTAACGTGCCATCTTTTTTTCCTGACCACTGTGTGTCAGCTTCTGAGACCTGGCACGGTCCAGTACTGATACTACAAACCACCTGTCGTAAAAAGAATACTGATAGCACCGAGGGCGATAAAATTAAATTCTTCACACTAATCAACGGGATGATTAAATGAAACTAGACGGAAATGATGAATAAACAGTAATGAAACCGTACGCAGAACGAGCTGCATAATTATGGAATGGAAGCAAGTAAATGTTTTCACTGACGTTTTCACACGCTGTAATCAATTAGCGGTTCCACAGTACAGTTTCATCGTTACAGCGAGTAGGTTTACATCATTTCCCTACAGAGACTCCTAGTATAATATTTACATGGGATGTGGTATATAATGAATTTTACGGTGGTAAATGAAAAATTGGGAACCATGATAGTGATATGAAGAGGTATTACAGGATGTGTGTCTTCCTCTCATAGTTCCGTTGGTATTTCCTCGTATGTCTTATACGGATGAAGTTAAAAGGAGTAGAGTGTGCTCATCGTTCTCCATCGGAACACGTCCTTGGCGTTGTTGTTGCGTTTATCTTCAGCAAAATTGCTGTCACCAATGAACACGTGACCTTCGCCGTGTGCGACTTCAAGTGGGCAAAGAATGAGCTTTCTCTACAATTTGGTGAATGTTCCCTCGCTTTTTGTTAATAGGCGTCCGTGGCCATACGTGATTTCGTTTCGTAGGTTTCAAACGTTGCTACCTGTCGATCCAATTTTGATACAAATAAAGAATGTTGTATTTAACCTACGTTAGTTAATTGAGGTATACTCGGTCTTGAATTAAGTAACCTATATCGACTTACTTCCTGTTCAATGGACAGTTCTGTGAAAACACAGTTGGAGTTGAGACAGGGAGCCGTTTGTCGCCTATTATAGCCTAACTGTTATATAATTGAAACCGTCATACTTTATTGGTATGTAGACGATAATTTTGGCTGATTCATGGCAATGAGAACTTAAACAGCTTTTCAGAACGTCTAAATTCATGTCATCTGAATACTCGCTTTATTATCTTGAACGACTTGAGAATGCAGGAGGCAAAGAATGCCACTGCATTGAAGACACATAATATGTATCCACAGCACATGTGGCCTGTAGCTGAAAGAGTGATGGTGATCTCTCCATTGGTAAAAGATTCCGGTTTAGTCCCCCTTTCGGATCTGCGGGGGGCGACTGCCCATCGGGAGTAGAAATACTCAATAGCCAACGAAAGGGTAACATTCTACGGCTTGCGGTATGGAATGTTAGAAGTTTGAACTTAGTAGAAATGCTAGGAAAAGCTGAAAAGGAAAATAATGGAGGGTCACTCATGTGACGTGGAGAGAAAATAAGGATTTCCATCAGACGCATGTAGAATAATATCAATACCACCAGAAATTTTATTACGGGAGTAGCATTGATTATGAATCGGAAAGTAGGGCAAAGAGTGGTCTACTGTGAACAGTTCAGTGACAGAGTTGTCCTCATCAGAATAGACAGAAAACCAATACTGCCAACAATTTTTCAAGTATAAATGCTGACGTCGCAGACAGAAGATGAGGAGATAGAGAAGGTATTTGACGATAATAAACGGGTAATTCAATATTTAAAACCAGGTGAAAAATCTTATTGTCATAAGCGATTGGAATGCTGTTGTAGAGGAAGACATGGAATAAAGGGTTACGGCAGAAAATGGGCTCAGTATTAGGAAAGGGAGTGGAGAGACTATAATAAATTTCAGATGCTAATAGAGAGTACTTCGTTCAAAAATCACAAGAGAGGAGCTACTCGTGAAAAACACTTGGAGACACGGGAAGGTTCCAGCTGTATTACATCATGCACAAACAGACATTCCGAAATCAGATATTGGATTTCAAGGATTACACAGGTGCACATATATACTCTAATCACAATTTAATAACGGTGAAGGGTAGACTTAAGTATAAGAGAATCGTCAAGAAGTATGAGGTTGGAAGTAAATGGGATGCGTTTGAAGTTCGTTAAGGATGTGGATACTGCTATAAGGAATGCCACAGTAGATAATTCAGAGAAAAGGAGTGGCCATCTCTAAGAAGGGTAATCAGAGGTAAGGGAAGGTCAAACATAGGTATAATGAACGTTTCCCCGAAGGAACCTTGGCTAACAGAAGAAATACCTCATTTGATCAACGAAACAAGGAAATACCAAAATGTCCACGGAAAGACAGGAATACAGCAATTTAACTTACTTAGAAATGAAATAAATGTGAAGTTTAGGAAAGCCAAAACGAAATGGCTGGAGGAAAGTGTAAATAAATTGAAAAGAAATGATCGTCGGACGGACTTACTCGGCGAATAGAACATTCAAAACAACCTTCGGTGAAATTAAAAACAAGGGTCGTAAGATTAAAAATGCAACAGGAATTTTTTGTTAATCGCAGAGGACAGATTGGATAGGTTGAAAGAGTACACTGAAGGCCTCTACGAGGGAGATAACTTGTCTGATGACTTTATAGAAGAATAAACTGGAGTCGATAAGGACGACGTACAGGATTTAGTATTAATTATAATTTAAAACGGTCTGAAAGACTCGTGACAACATAAATCCGAAGGGGTAGATAACACTCCATTGGAGTTTCTAAAATCATTGGCGGAAATGGCAAAGAACTGACCAAGTTGGTGTGTAGAATCTATCAGACTGGCGACGTACCGTCATAGTACCGCTTACAATGTACACCACGTGTCATATCAGAAACAAACTTGTTCGATTCACTCTCGGTATTTGTTGTTGACAACAACATTGATCACGTCACTCTCACCGTCAAGCTTCCGTTGAGTACTGCTCGTCCTCTTCTCGATCTGATTTCTTGCTGTGTTAGTTGTAAGTTAAGTGACACACAGCAGTACGACAAGGTTTTCTGATGAAAAGTTGCTCGATTTGCCCCGAGTGTAACGGGTTCATTGAATGCCGTGGAGGAAGGGGACAACGATGTTGGGCTGAGGCCTTCCCGCAGCGACGACAACCACATACCAACATAGTTTCATCTGAAGGTTGCTGCACTACTCTGTGTTTTGTGTTGTACGTGTCGATGATTCTATTTTACGGGCTGTTGTGAAGATATTTACACAGAAAGAAATGTTGTGGTGATACTTCAAACAAATCAAAATTACATTATTACTTTGTTATTACCGAAAATCACTGGTCCCTTATGCGAAAATGCACAGAAAAAGTCCCTGAACAACCTCCTAAATTTTGTTTGTAAAGTTCTGGTTCAACCAGTTTAATGGGACGTCTCTGTCAGCTGACGTTTTCCTGAGGTAAAATACCATGAAATATTAAACGTGGTTTTTCACCACGATTTATAGTAAATGCAGGGAGGTTATAATTAAACTTTCGCTACCTGGGAGAGTGGAGACGGAAAGCAATTTATAATACGGGTACCCAACCTTATAGGAATGATGTTCAGCAGCATTTGCGTTGTTAGTGGTGTTACCGTCTTGACTTTCCTTTAGACGCCGGTAATGCTACGGCGATGTAGGATTGAAAAACAAACATCAGTGTGCATTAGAGTTGCAGACAGTCAACTTGATCTGGACAAGATGAGCAGGATTTCATTCGTAAAGCTGTTTCACCAAAGCAACAACAGTAACTGTGCTTCTCTTCACGAGTACCGACGCATTAAAGGATACCGAGAGGTCACCTTTCTGCACAGGTGTTGTAAAATATGATTCGGAAGTTCGAATTAACGAGATATTTGGAAATCGCTCCCGGAAGAGGCCGACGTCCATTTGCGCCACAAGTTGCTGAAGACTTTTTGTCGCATCGTCTCTTAGCCATTGCCTGTGATGGAAGAATATGAGTGCAAGCAGAACACAACGGAGCTTACTCCATCCTCTGGTGCTGGAAGTCCTCAATTCAAGACGCTGATAACGCTACGAGTTTTGAACCTGCGAATAGTAATACTGAGCTGGTGCACTGCTCGGTTTTGACGGTCTAGAGACGCTGCAGTCTACTGACTGGAAATTGCATAGCATTTTCCAATTGTGATAAGGCAAGCTTACGCAAGGATTCTTTTAGTTTTGCAACAGGAGGTCCACTTCTTTTCTTTCTGTTTGTTGTGTTTGAAAAGAACCATACATGTGTTTGCCACTTTTTTTAATCATTGACAACTTAATTTCCCGGTTAATCTACCACTGTATATGTTAAACAAAAACTTCAGTAGCCATGCATAACTGCAATATCTTGAAAAATGTGTTGCTTTCGCAGTACTCTTTTAATTATGCAATTTTAATGTGGTAACTTAAATAACAGTACGTTTCGTTCTTTCATGTGAAGTTGAGATACATTCCGCAGTAGTAAAATTTTGCCTGACTGCTGTTTCATGAACAATCTGTCTAAAAATTTTAAATTAAGTTTGTTATTCCGGTATTACATTGAAGATTAGCAAAGTTTTGTAATGAGGAAATATATTTATCTCTAAAGCAAATACAGGAACCTACTGCTCATTTCAATCTTCTTTAATAAAGCACAAAAATTTACTGAAAACATACCGATAGCAAGCTTGTTAAAGTAGAAATATTGGTCGAAAGGGAAGCAGTGACCGACACTAAATATAAGAGATTTAGGTAGAATTTGTAAAGGTGATTGTACCAGTTCCTGCTTCGGCTGGCTCTGCAGTTCTCAGAAGATAAGTATTATAACGAAGCATTAGTAAGGTAAGCAATGAAAATATCATTGTTAACCTGCATCAGAAAGAGCCTTATGTTTGTGTATTAGGTTCTTTGGAATTACAAATTCATTGAAAGTGACAAATGTAGTTTTGTGATCCACATTTGGTTAACTAAAGCTTGTTACTTGAATTAAAAAAATCACTTTGAATTCACGTTTTGGAAGTAACTGCTTCGAATCTCAGTACGTCATATTTGATGGCGAAGTGTCTTACAGAAGAGTTTTCTGGGTATTGGTATTGCTGCGCCACGTGTAAGTACACGAGTGGATTTGGGGAATTCCTTTTTCTTTTTTTTTTCAGTCATCAGTCTTCTGAATGGTGTGATGCAGCCCGCCACGAATTCCTCTCTTCTGCCAACCTCTCCATCTCCGAGTAGCACTTGCAACCTACTTCCTCAATTATTTGCTGGATGTATTATAATCTATGTCTCCCTCTACAATTGTTTATCTCTACAGCTCCCTCTAGTACCATGGAACTAATTCCCTCATTTCTTAACAGATGTCCCATCATCTTGTCCCTTCTCCCTGTCAGTGTTTTCCAAATATTCCTTTCTCTCCTATTTTGCTCAGAACCCTCTCAAACCTTAACATATCAGTCCACATAATTTTCAACATTCGTCCGTAGCACCACATCTCAAATGCTACGATTCTCTTCCGTTACAGTTTTCTCACAGTCCATGTCTCGCTACCATACAATACTGTGTTCCAGACTTACATGCTCAGAAATCTCTTCCTCAAATGACGACCTATGTTTGATACTAGTAGACTTTTCTTGGCCAGGAATTCCCTTTTTGTCAGTGCTAGTCTGTTTTTGATGTCCTCTTTCCTCCGTCCGTCATAGGGTATTTTGCTGTCTAGGTGGCAGAATTCCTTAACTTCACCGCTTGGAGATCATCAATCCTGATGTTACCTTTCTCGCTGTTCTCATTTCCGCTAATTCTCACTTTCGCCTTTCTTAGATTTAAGCTTAGTGCACATTCTGTACTCATTTTTTTTCCATTTTCCATTCAGAAGATCATGTATTAACTTTCACTTAGGATGGCAATGTCAACAGCGAATCATCTCCGTTCACCTTGAATTTTGATTCCACTCCTCGGCCCTTCTTTTATTTCCATCATTGCTTCTTTGATGTACAGATTGAACAGTAGGGCCAAAACACAACATCCTTGTCTTACACCCATTTCATCCGTGCGCTTTGTTCTCGGTCGGCCATTCTTATTATTCTGTCTGGGCTCTTGTACATGTTGCATATTACCCGACTCTCCCTATAGCGTACCCCTTTTTTTATAGAATTTCGAACATCTCTCACAATTTTCCATTGTCGAATGCTTTTTCCAGGTCGACAAATCCTGTGAACGTATCTTGATTTTCCTTTAGTGTCTCTTCCATTATCAACCGCAACGTCAGAATTACCTCTATAGTGCCTTACCTTTCTTATAGCCAAATTGGAAGTCACCTAACACATCATCAATTTTCCTTTCCATTCTTCTGTATATTATTCTTGTCAAAAAATTGGATGCATGAGTCGCTAAGCTGATTGTGCGATAATTCTCGCACTTTACAGCTTTTGCATTCTTCGAAACTGTGTGAACGATATTTTTTCGAAAGTCAGATAGTATGTCGCCAGACTAATACATTCTACACACCAACGTGGATATTCGTGTCAATATCACTTCCTCCAATGATTTTAGAAATTCTGATGGAATGTTATCCATGCCATATTTGATCGCAGGTCCTCCGAAGCTCTCTTAAAGTCTATTACTGGAAGATCTATCTTTTCTAAAAAAGACTCTTGTTTCTACTTATAACACATCAAACAAATCTTTCCCCTCATAAAGGCCTTCAATGCGCTTTTGCCACCTATTCGCCCTCTCCTCTACATTTAACAATGGACTTCCTGTTGCACTCCTAATATTACAACAGTTGCTTTCAATTTCACCGAAGGTTATTTTGACTTTCCTACATGCTGAGTCAATCCTTCCGACAAATATTTCTTTTTGAATTTCTTCACGTTTTTCATGCAGCCATTTCGTCTTAGCTTCCCTACACTACCTATTTACACTGAAGCCCAAAGAAACTGGTGTAGGCATGCGTATTCAAATACAGAGATACATAACACGCAGAATACGGCGCTGATGTCGACAACGCCTATACAGAATGGAACATTGATCGTGACCGGGCCAAATATCTCACGAAATGAGAGCAAACGAAAAAACTACAAAGAACATGTCTAGCTTGAAGGTGGAAACCAGATGGCGCTATGGTTGGCCTGTTAGATGGCGTTGCCATACGTCAAACGGATATCAACTGAGGGTTTTTTTTTTTTTTTTGTAACAGGTAGGGTGTTTAAATTAAAATACAGAACGTAAGTACGTTACAACATTTTATTTCGGTTGTTCCAATGTGTTACATGTACCTTTGTGAACTTATCATTTATGAGAACGCATGTTGTTACCCTGTAAATACCACATTAATGCAATAAATGCTCAAACTGATGTCCGTCAACTTTAATGTATTTGGCAATACGTGTTAACGACATTCCTCTCAACACCGAGTAGTTCGCCTTCCGTAATGTTCGCACATCTATTGACAATGCGCTGACACATGTTTTCAGGTATTGTCGGAGGATCACGATAGCAAATATCCTTCAACTTTCCCCACAGAAACAAATTCGGGGACGTCAGATCCGGTGAACTTGCGGGCCACGGTATGGTGCTTCGACGACCAATCCACCTGGCACGAAATATGATATTCAATACCGCTTCAACCGCTCGCGAGCTACGTGCCGGACATCCATCATGTTGGAAGTACATCGCCATTCTATCATACAGTGAAACATCTTGCAGTAACATCGACAGAACATTACGTAGGAAATCAGAATGCAATGCAGCATTTAAATTGCCATTGATAAAATGGGGGCCAATTATCCTTTCTCCCATAATGCAGCACCATAAATTAACCCGCCAAGGTCGGTGATGTTCCACTTGTCGCAGCCATCGTGGATTTTCCGTTGCCCAATAGTGCATATTATGCCGGTTTACGTTACCGCTGTTGGTGAATGACTCTTGTCGCTAAATAGAACGCGTGCAAAAAATTAGTCATCATCGCGAAATTTCTCTTGTACCCAGTGGCAGAACTATATGTGACGTTCAAAGCCGTCGCCATGCAATTCCTGGTGCATAGAAAAATGGTACTGGTACAATTGATGTTGATGTAGCATTCTCAACACCGACGTTTCTGAGATTCCAGATTCTCGCTCAATTTGTTTGCTACTGACGTGCGGATTAGCCGCGACAGCAGTTAAAACACCTACTTGGGAATCATCATTTGTTGTAGGTCGTGGTTGACGTTTCACAAGTGGCTGAACACTTCCTGTCTCCCTAAATAACGTAACTATCCTGCGAACTGTCCGGACACTTGGATGATGTCGTCCAGGATACCGAGCAGCATACATAGCACACGCCCGTTGGGCATTTTGATCACAATAGCCATACATCAACAGGATATCGACGTTTTCCGCAACTGGTAAACTATCCGTTTTAACAAGGGTAATGTATCACGAAGCAAATACCGTCCGCACTAGCGGAATGTTACGTGATACCACGAACTTATACGTTTGTGACTATTACAGGGCCATCTATCACAAAGCGAAAAAAGAGGTCTAACTAAAACATTCATATTTCTTTACGTACTACACGCATATGTAATAAAAAGTGGAGGTTCCTATCTAAAAAAATGCGCAGTTGATATCCGTTTGACCTATGGCAGCGCCATCTAGCGGGCCAACCATAGTGCCATCTTGTTTCCCCCTTCAAGCTAGACGAGTTTCGTTCTTTGTAGTTTTTTCGTTTGATGCTTATTTCGTGAGATATTTGTTGAGGTCACTATCAATGGACCACCCTGTCTAAGACAACAAGTGTCTGACGCTGTTGTTAGATCGGTTATTGCTGCTAAAGCCGGCCGGAGTGGCCGAGCGGTTCTAGGGGCTACAGTCTGGAACCGCGCGACCGTTACGATCGCAGGTTCGAATCCTGTCTCGGGCATGGTTGTGTGTAATGTCTTTAGGTTAGCTAGGTTTAAGTAGTTCTAAGTTCTAGGGGACAGATGACCTTAGAAGTTAAGTCCCATACTGCTCAGAGCTATCTGAACCATTTTACTGCTGCTACAATGGCAGGTTATCAAGATTTAAGTGAGTTCCATCGTGGTGTTATAGTCGGCACAAGAGCGACCATTTCACGAGTATACTGTGACTGTCATGAATCGGGTAAAACATGAAATCCTGGACATCGCTGTGGCCTGAGAAAGATCCTGCAAGAACGGGAACAACGACGACAGAAGAGAATCGTTCAACGTAACAGATGTGCAATCCTTCCCAAAATTGCTGCAGAGTACAATGCTGGGCCACCAACAGGTGTCAGCGTGCGAAGTATTCAACGAAACATCATCGATATGGGCTTTCAGAGCCCTCGTGTAACCTTGGTGTCTGCACGACACGAAGTTTTACGCCTCGCCTGGGCCCGTCAACACCGACATTGGACTGTTTATGAGTGGAAACATGTTGCCATGTCGGGAGAGTCTCGTTTTAAAATGTATCGAAAGGAAGGACGTGTGTGGGTGTGGAGACTACCTCATAAATCCACGGACCCTGCAAGTCAGCACGAGACTGCTCAAGCTGATGGAGGCTCTTTCATGGTACGAGGCGCGTGCAATGGTAGTGATATGGGACCCCTGATACGTCTAGATACGACTCTATCAGGTGACACTTACATAATCATCCTGTTTGATAACCTGCATGCATTAATGTCCACTGTGCATTCCGACGGACTTGGGCCATTCCAGCAGAACAAAGCCGCACCCCACACGTCCAGAATTGCTAAACAGTGGCACCAGGTACACTCTTCTGAGTTTAAACACTTCAGCTGGCCACCAAACTCCCCCGATATTAATATTATTGAACATATTCCTCTACATCTACATTCCAGTCCTCAATGAGCATTAGATTTTCATTTCCCTTGATGTACTGTATTACCCTTTCAATATCCTCTCATACATTCTCTATCTCTTCATCTTAGCTTGCGTCGTCGGCATATATACCTAAGCTATCGTTTTCGGCGTTGGTTTTCTGTCATTTCTGATAAGAACAACCTTATCACTGAACTGTTCACAGGAACACACTTTCTGCCCTACTTTCCTGTTCATAAAGAATTCTACTACCATTATATCATTCTCTGCTGCTATTGATATTATTCTATACTCATCTGACCAGAAATCCTTGTCTTCTTTCCATTTCACTTCACTGTTCCCAATTATATCTAGATTGAGCCTTTACAGTTGCTTTTTCACATGTTCTAGCTTCTAGGTCACCTCACTCTTGGCAGTCTCTTCTCGAGATCCGAATGGGAGACTCTTCCGGAATGTTTTGCCACTGGAGAAATCATCATAATACTTTTCAAATTCCAGGCTACGTGTACTGCGGATAAAGGTTATGTGTCTTTAACGCAATGGTTTTCATTGCCTTTGCCTCTTCATGTTGTTGATATTGTCGGTTCTTCCTCCTTTAGGGGCAGTTTCCCACCCCAAGGACAAGAGAGTACCCTGAACCTCTGTCCGCCCCTCTGCCCTCTTTGACAATGTCGTTGGTAGGATGAGGGTGACTTCTTATGCCGGAAGTCCTCGGGCGCCAATGCTCATTATTAATCAAAATTTAATATGTGATGGGTTTCGCAGGCGGGACCGAGGACGCTCTGACTAGTAGTCGAAGATGGTAACCCTAGACCAATGGTTCTCCGCTATTCGGTAGCTAAGGGACCGATTGACACATCGGATGGCAGGTGCAGCAATATTGATATTTAGCAAACGAGTCTGTGAGGCAGGTTTACGATACTGCTCGCAGGCGGGTAGGTATGGCTCGGTGGGCGCCGTAGGCAACTGTAAAGTTATCAGGGCATCACCGAGCACTGACGTGCTCTGAAGAACCCATATGTTGCAGTTACAACAGCCCATAGTGATCTATGTATGTAGGCCGAAGCGGGCTGAGGAAAGCTGACGTTATAAGTACGAAAGAGCATCGACTTGTCGACTCCAGAAGACATCCTCCAGCGGACTGAAAGCTTCCGTCTGCAGGGGCGTGGCTGGGGTGTGAACTCGCGACCATCCGGGTACATAGCTGCGGTCACTGGTGGAGCTGCCCTAAGCGGATGGTTCATTACAACGACAGCGGACGGCTGTTTCCTTTCGGCACTCTACATGGGGTTCATGATGTGCGCTTGACCAGTGGAGTGGCACCATGAAGGCATATAGGCGCTCCTAATAAGGTGGCGTAAGGCAGTTGCATTGAACAGAGATTACGTTAAAAAAAAAAAAAAAAAACAGGATTTTGTATCAAAAATAATGGGAAATAATATGGTGTATTGGAAATCAGAATAAAACTAACTTGCGTTAAGGAAAAAAATGTGTTCCATGACTTACTGAATCCTCCTCACGTCAGTCTGCATAGTTATATAAAATATTGTATATGCACAGATACGATAACCGCTTCTGTATGGTGGTAAGCTGTATTCGGTATTACATAATCTGGAAATTTGGAAATAATCTTTTATCAGCTAGTGTTTGACGTTTTTGTTTTGCTGGTATTTGACTCAGTGTTTTTGGGTAGGTATGCAGCCGATTCACACTTCAGCGCAGTTCCTTTTACGTCAGTGCTTAACGAAAACACCGTAGACACCTGTACCCATCAAGAAGCAGCAAATTACGCAAAGTACACCCAACATTATCAGAACTGCCCACATCGATGCAGAATGCCGCATGTTGGTGTTTCACTCATATGACAGTAAGGAGAGTATACAAGAGGAGCACAGAGCAACGCAGGAATCATTCTATAGACGATATAGGCCACAAGTGAAGAAATTCGTTGATGAAAGCACCTTTGACAAAGGGTAGAGTATTATGACTCGGCGCCTCCGAAATTCCGAAGCTCTTCAATTGTCCGTGTACTCCTGTCTTGAGCTGCTATGTAAAATGGTTGAAGGACGGAAAAACCGCAAATTGGCGATAAGGTGTTGGACGTCCACGCTTCACATCACAGAACATGGACATTGGCAACTTGCCCACTTGCAAAGCAGGGTAGGAGACAATGTGGTAGATTCGACGACAGAGTACAATTATGGCGCAGACACAAGTGTTTCAGAGCACAATGTTCGTTGCACATTGTTGAACATGAGGCTCCACAACAAAATATTGCCGGATTTTCCATGTTGAGCCAACAAAGATATAAATTACGATAGCAGCGAGGACGGGGTCTACATCTTCACCTATAGCTACTTACATACTCCTCAAGCCACCGAGTTGTGCATGCCAGAGGGTACATTGTACCTGTGATATCACATATCGATACCATCCCACTGGCATTCTACAGTTGGTAATGGAATTGCAAGTTTCCGTCCAACTCCGATAGCAGTTGTGCGGGACCTGGCGGACCCAATGGAGTATGCCCGCTGAGCCACGGCTCCAGTGTGCTTGTATTACAAGCGCCCTCTGCCTACGCAGTACAGGACGGCTGCCGGCAGCGGCTGGCCCCACTCAGGCTTGGAGCGTTTCCGATATGACAACTTCGTTCGTTCTTCATCCTTGTGGATATTGTGATACCTGTACTCTGTTTCTTGATGCAGTGTTTGTAATGATTCTTTCACGTATGGAGAAACTCAAAATCCGGTAAATCCTCTGTTTGTTGTCTTAACTTCTGCTTCTATCCAGCTTTCCTACAACGACAGTTGCCGCTCCACTCTGTAGCCCACCTCTTTTTACCATTTTGTACGAAGTCATGCCCAACAATACCACTACTAATCATTTCTTCCCTGTTCCACTCTTAGAGCCAGAGGAAAACGACTGTCAAAACGCCTTTCATATCTTAGTGAGTCTTGCGCAAAATGTACGTTGGTGTCTGTAGAATCGTTCTGCAGTTAAAAACCGATTCTCTTAATTTTTTAGTAGTGTTCCTCGAAATGAATGTCGCCTTCCCACCAGAATTCCCGTTTGAGCTCTCGAAGAATCTCCGTGATACTTGTGTATTGATCGAACCTACCGGTAGCAAATCTAGCAGCCCGCCTCCGAATTGCTTCGATGTCATCCTTTAACCAGACCTGGCGGGGTTGTCAAATACTCGAGCAGTACTCAAGAATGGGTCACCCTACTGTCCTGTATCCGGTCACCTTTGCAGATGAATCACACTTTCCTAAAATTCTCGCAACAGACCGAAGTTCATTCGCCTTCCCTGCTACCAGCCTCACAAGTTCGTTCCATTTCATATAGCTTTGCAACAGTGCACCCAGATGTTTAAAAGACATGACTGTCTGAAGCAGTATGCTACTAAGCTATATTCGAACCATATTTCCATGGTCTTTATTTAACCGAGAGTGGAACAATATGTGCTTCCTCAGTATTTTCCGGATTTTTTTTATTAAACTACGGTTCGTCTTTCAAAAAATGGCTCTGAGCACTATGGGACTTAACTTCTGAGGGCATCAGTCCCCTAGACTTAGAACTACTTAAACCTAACTAACCTAAGGACATCACACAAACCATGCCCGAGGCAGGATTCGAACCTGCGACCGTAGCGGTCGCGCGGCTCCAGACTGTAGCGCCTAGAACCGCTCGGCCACCCCGGCCGGCGCTTGGTCTTTCATCCTTAATCCACTTACTGGGCACATACGTCTCGAGAAAAAGATTTACAGTTTCGTCGTTAATTATTCTAAGTCCATCATATCGGAACCAAGTTATATCCTTCATTGGCTAAGTGGAACGATTTTTCTAACATGAATACCTTCGTATTTTAATGGCAAGCAGGGTACACCAGGATGCGTGAGATTAAATCTGCCCTGCAGTCCTCTTGCACTAAAATGGAGGGAGATAGCTAATTTCTGTCGAGGGTGTGTCATCTGACTGCACCAAAGCGGGGGCTGAATTGCGAGCGGGCAACCCGCGTTACGCGGCTCAACCTGCAGTGCGGTGCCGGCCGCGCCACTTTGCGCGTTGCGTATGGATTGGGTGGCCCGGGTGCTGGGCAGCAGCCAGTAGGGGGGCGCTGTCATTCACAGCACGACCCTTACAGCCACCGCAAAAAAAAAGGAGAAAGAAAGCAACGTCTTCCATACTTCGCAGCTTCCTTTTAAAAATGAAAGGCAGTATATCTCGCCGCAGAAACACCCTCTGAGAAATTCGGACCATTTCTTCTTCCATTTTCTGCACGACTAGTGACCTGGAAACAAGTCTGTCATAACCAGCGGTCATATTCAATAACATTCTGACAAAATTATTCTAATGTGTGGCTGCGATTTACAGCTTTGAACTTGCTGCATGTGATACACATTTTTTGCAGCATATCAGGTGTTAAATAAAAATTCGTCCAAGAGATAGAAACTGACAAGGGAAGTGTTTTTTTTTTTCATTTTTTTTCTGCTGCATATTGAACTGTTTCCTAAGCCGCTGACACCCTAAGTCATGGGAAACAAAGATCATTTTTTCCTCTAGATTTGTAGGTACGGACATCACTCTTCTTCTCAAGCTGTGATGGACTATTTGTGACGAACTTCATTAGCGAATCTATACATTGTGATGGGTGAGGTTAAAATACCTGAAGAGGTGCTGAAATGAACACTGCGGCTGTACGCTGCATATTATTCTTAAAGGTCGCTTTTGTGCAATCAATATTCTCTCTCTATTCCATAAGACATAACTGAGTGGGAAAATGTTAATGTGTCAGGCGGTTGACTCGTTTGTTTCCACGACTGGATATTATCAGGAGAAAAAAAAAATCAGCTGAACGTAATTCTTGGAGAAGCTAATATGCTTCTTCCAGTTCAAATTTTCATCAATATGAGCAACCAAAAACTCATTGCATACTATCCCGTTTACTAATTCCTGTTCACGATCTACGTCAGTTGTTGATATGACTATATTTGTTGTACAGAAATGAATATAGTGTATTTCCTCATTTCTCTGCCTCGTGATGACTGGGTGTTGTGTGCTGTCCATAGGTTAGTTAGGTTTAAGTAGTTCTAAGTTCTAGGGGACTTACGACCATACATGTTGAGTCCCATAGTGCTCAGAGCCATTTGAACCATTTTTTTTGTATTTCCTCAAAATTTAGGAGAACTCGATTTCCAAAAAACTACTTAATAATTTTTTGAAAAACATCGTTAAAAATCTCTTTTGTTTCTTTCTCTATAATTGCATTTGCTACAACACTAGCATTTTCTGCAAAAAGCACTAATTCTGCTAAACGAGTGTTAAGTGGACGTTGGTTCACACATACAAGAAACAGAAATGGACCCAAATCTGCTCCCTGTGGGATTTCCTCATCGATTTTTCCTCTGTCACTAAAATGTTCTCTTCTTCCAACACTCACCACAACTTTTTCGTTCTCTCTATTAAGTATGATTCAAACCAGTTGTCTGTAATGCTATCAACACTGTGAAACTTCAAATTTTCTAAGAGAGTAAAGTGATCTATGATATAAAACTCTTTGGAAATATCACAGAAAATACCAACTGGCAGTGTTTTGTTATTTATGACTTGTAATATTTGATAAATGAATGCATAAATAACATTTTCAGTCGAGCAACCTTCTTTGGAATCCAAACTGTGATGTGCCAAGTAAATTGTTTGTAATTAAATCTGAGGCATTTCTTAAGTAAATTACTTTTTCAAATATTTTTGAATAGCACGTCAGTAAAGAAACTGGACGATAATTATTGGAGTCTTTCTTGCCCCCTACTTACATATAACAACTGATTTTTTAATCTGTCTGGAAAAATGTCCTGTGCCAGTGAAGCATTGTTTATATAACTGAGGACATTACTTATTAAGTTACAACACCTGATGCGCTTGAAATTCCATCAACACCACATGAGCTTCGGTGCTACTTCCTGTTGTTTAAATTTTTTTGAAATGACATTTTAATATAATCTCTTGCTTCTTCTTTTGAATCACTTCACCCTTTTGACTAAAACTACCAGATCAGAGAAACAATAGACAAAGCACATCCTTTTCTTATTTCTGAGTCTGATCTGTGTTGAAACGAAACTCATTGTTTTTATGAAGTGAGAAATAATGGATTTTAAAATGTCTAGCAACAGAATAGAAAAACTGGCAAAGTTTCAAACCTCTTCCTTCATCTATCACGAGGGGGACCTATAATGTAACGGAACTGCCTGCACAAGACAAAATCGATAGTGGCCTGTATAATGGTATACTGCTAAGCAAAGGTTTTGATTACTAAAATGTTCAGGAAGAAGAAATATACGTTGAGGTGACTTGATGATTCTGTCGCAGACTGCAGATGTCTGAACAGAGAGGAGAGAGTTTTAAAAAGGGATTAGCAGACGAACTTCAACAAAAGTAAAACAAAGAATTAGGTGATACTGAAAGACTTACATTAGGGAGCACTAGATGAGTTTTATTACGTATTTGGGCAGCAGAATAACTGACAACGGCCGAAGTACAGAGGATATACACGACAGCAAGAAAAGCACTTCTTAAAAACAGAAATTTGTCACGATCAGATATAAATTTAGGTGTTAGTAAGTCTTTCCTGATGGTGTTTGTCTGGACTGTAACCTCTTCATAAAAGTGGAACGTGAACAATAATCAGATCACACAAGGACAAAGTCTTTCCTGATGGTGTATGTCTGGACTGTAACCACTTCATAAAAGTGGAACGTGAACAATAATCAGATCACACAAGGACAGAATACAAACGTTGGATATGTAGTGCTACAGAGGGATACTGAATATTGGATAGCTCTTTCGCGTAACTGTTGAAGAGTTACTGAATCCAATTTGAGCGGTATAACGCAACTGAACTGAAAGAAGAGATCAGTTCATGTGACGCACACAGCAGGTTCATGGAATAGTCAATTAAGTGATGGAGAAATTGTGTGCATGTAGGGGGGAGGGGTATGGGAGGGGTATGGGGGGAGGTAAAACTTGATAGGGAGGCGAAGGTATGAGTATAGCCAGGTCCGCCTTAAGGCTGAAGGGACAAATGGAGTAGTTTGCGGAGCCGAGCTAAGATGGGCGCCATAGGCGCGTCTAGCACACAATTTCTATTCAGAATGTATCATCATTAGTAGTGAAAACAGCCAATTTCACACTTACTATATTTAGATTTATTTTTAAAAGTTTTACCAAGAGCCCAAAGAGAGGCAATGGAAGGAATGGAAGAGTCAGAGGAACACCAAAATGGTGGGTCCCTTGTGGGGGAAAACGTTTTCGAACCTGACCTGACTGTAGCAAGCAGGTTGAAACTGATGTGGGTTGCAGTAGCTACGCAGAAATGAAGAGGCTTCCAAGGATAGACTCGAATGGCAAATCCATCAAACAAATCTTCGGACTGATGACAACAGAGAACTAACAACTTCATGAACTGGAAACATAAATCATTTTATTGGCACTTACTGCAATGAGACGTGGCAGTTAAAGGTTACATTAATTCTAGTACATTCCTCACATATGATTTACAAACTACGTAAGCAAACGTCAATGTGGTTTATGTGCTAAAGCGTCCATAATCGTATAACGGTGTCGATATCGATAGGCGTACTAAAGAAATCGAATCGGACAAGAACTGTGAGCGCCACTTAAGTCGAAAGTCATCCTAGATGACAATTACCAAGCGCTGTAGCTGGTAGAGCGCACCTTTTCGGAAAAACGTCTTGGGAATACTCAAGTATTATACACTGTCCATTCATATTGATGTGACCACCTGTCAGAAGCCTGAATAACCCCTTTTTGCAGGCTGGCCAGCTGAAAGAGGTGCAGGAAGATAATCAGTGAGGTTCTGGAAAGTATCGAGAGGGTCGTGGGGCTAAGTCGACTCCAGTTCAGTGGACAACTGCCATTGGTTTCTCGACTGTGGATGCATCGCACGAACAGCCCGATCGAGGTGGTGACACAGATTCTTCATTGGTTTTAAATCCGTGGAGTCTGATGGTCAGAGGAGTACGGTAAACTCAATCCGATGCACTACGAACCACCACGTACACTGTGAGTTGTGTGACACGTTACATTGTCGTGCTGGTAGGTGCCATCGGGCCGAGACGGTCAGCACTCAACTGCGTGGTCATCAGTGCCGGTACAAAGGCCCAATTTTAACACTGTCCAATTTTTTTACGCAGTCCAGTCTAGCCACAGTTACGAATGATGATGATGAAGAAGTGATGAAGACAGTACAAACACCCAGTCCCCGGGCAGAGAAAGTCCCCAACCCGGCCGGGAATCGAACCTGGGATCATGTGTTCCAGAGGCAGCAAGGTTAGCCACTAGATCACGAGCTGCGGACCCATCGTGCCGAGGAAAAACATATTGCATGTGGAGGTGGACATAGTCCCCAAGGACACATGCATAGGTTGCTGAGGTGCATTCGCAGTCGTTGAGGCGACACTCTATCAAGTCCCTTGGTTCATCTGCGCAGTCAGTTGTACAACAGTATCACATTTATTCTCCCCTACACATCTCCACAGCCGTCGTTCACCCCTGTTTTCTATGGCCCTTGGTGAAGCACTGTTACGTAGTCACCGGTCTTGGATAGCGCCAATTTGTTGTGCACGGCATACTGTAACCATGGCTGCATGCGAACAGTTGACAAACTTAGCCATATCGTAAATGCTTACCATCGTCGCCTGAAATCCAATGGCCACGCCCTTTCGGACGTCTGATAAATCACTCAGTTTCCGTATTACAACGACTGCTTTGTTTCCCTTGTCTCCGTGATAAACGTTATTAACCCTCTACCGTTAGTGTTGCCAAATGCACGTCAAAGTCGAACATAGGCGGTGGCCACATTAGTGTGACTGGACCGTGTTGCGAGGAGGGTTTTTATCAAACAGCATGTCTTGATGGACACAAGTGGACGAACGTAAATGTAAGACGACTAAACGATGGTAATGCATGACTACTACGTAAGAAGACGGCCTTTTTGCTGTTTCCCATTTTAGAATGCATTTTCTTAATGATTTAGGAATGGACAGCCAGATAGTGAGAACTGGTCATCGAAACGAATTCCTGCATATTTTCATTGTTTTAAGTGGATGTATGCTAAATAAATACAACTATCACCGAAACTGTTGTCAAATTACACTTGTGGCCTTATCGTCAATGTGGTATTTATTGTGAGCACATCGTTTCTTCTTCTATAGTGTAGATACTTGAAACCCAGCGTTGTGTTACGCCTGCCTTAATTTGCGCACACACAGTTTTGTCAGCTTCTCCGTCAGAAGTGTCACTCCCTCATCCTTTTGGTCGTCAATAAATTTAGTGACGTTAACAGAAACATAAATTGGTTGGCCGCGAATAGATTTTCTGCTATGGCATATTTTCGCGATCACATCTCGTGTTTCCGCTGTGAAGTCTATTTCTTTAAACTATAACGTGGCTATACCTGGTCTCTGACCAAGTTAATTTCCTTGCTTCCTGGTCTACGGTTCGCTAGTTAGTTAGTTGTTCCAAAGAGCAAATTCACGACAAACTTTACAGTATCGGTTGTGTCTAATGACTACGCATAGAATACTTACATACAACAAAATTAAAAAGATGTTTATATGGGTGTATGCTCGCCATTTTCAGTGTTTTTTTGTTTTTCAATTTTATTCTAATGTCTATCTCTTCTCTATAATTCGTCTATGGTATAGAAGGAATTGTGAAGGATACAGGTCTTGAATCTATACTTTAAAAGACATCTGATATCTGTCAGACATTTTATTTCCATGGGTAGATTGTCAGCGTTGTATAGCTGATTATTTCACTCCTTTTTAGATACATTAATAGGTAATTTTTCCTACTAGTGTTGTGAATATCTCTGTTACTTTGAAACTTAGCTGGATTGTTAATAACAAAATTGGTTCAAATGGCTCTGAGCACTATGCGACTTAACTTCTGAGGTCTTCAGTCACCTAGAACTTAGAACTAATTAAACCTGACTAACCTAATGACGTCACACACATCCATGTCCGAGGCAGGATTCGAACCTGCAACCGTAGCGGTCGCTCGGCTGCAGACTGTAGCGCCTAGAGCCGCACGGCCACTCCGGCCGGCTGTTAATAACAAACTTCGTAAGTGAGTGAATGTACTGTTAGTCTATGGTTAATTTTCTCAGTTTACCAGCTGCTTAAAAGGAAACCTGCAAGATGTAGATGTCTGAACTCCAGTCATAATTCTAATTACTTTCTTTTGTACAACGTATACTTTTTGCCTAAACGAGGAGCCATCTTGGAATGTTAGCCCATGGGACATCAGGAATGAAAATATGCAAAATTGTTAATTTACTGACTATATCCACAATCTTGGTGATTATTCTCATAGCAAAAGTATCCTAACCTAAACCTTTTATAGATCGGCTGTGTGGTTTTTCCGGTTTAAGTTTTCATCAATATGAAGATCTAAGAACTTATAATTTTCTATCCTGCTTACTACTTCTCGTTAGAATGCTAGGTTAAAAGGGCGACGGATAACATTGACTGTACAAAACTGGGTGAACTGCGTTTTTCGGAACTTTAAGGCTAGCCAATTTGTGCAAAACCAATAAATAATTTTCACACAAACATCGTTTACTACATCCCTGTTGGATCTCCGTTGACCGACTCTACTATAATGCTTTTATCACAAACAAATAAAGTCGTCTGATCCTAATAAAATGGCAAATCATTAACGTGAAGCAAGGCCAGTAGTGGGCATGTGACCGAACCCTGTGGGACTCCCACCGCAATTTCTCCTCTTGCGTCACTCTATGTATGACTAAAATAGCCTGAAGTAGCGTTCTGCGTACTGTTTCTTAAACAAGAACTAAACCAGCCACTTGCTAAACTACTTGTACCATAACAGCTTTACTTGTATAAAAGACACAGAAGATCCCAATTAAAATTATCATGCTTTTGTGGAGTAATACACAAATGAATTCACTTCTATGCTTACTGCTATGGTCCTGTTTGTGGATATAAATGATTCAATAGATTTCCGTATCTCTTTATCCACACCTGCTAATAATTAAACCCACCGACTGCGCAAGTGATTTGATAGATATTACTTTTGGCTATGTCTTAGCAAATGAATGTATTCTGGGTGCCCATGCATCAATCCTGAAAAATATCCACATTACTGAGTACCACCTCATAATCGTTTCGGTAGAATATCCCAGCGTCTTAGAGCCACATCTTCCTTAGGATACCAAAAGGTAAACAAGCGTGACATGGAGCGACGTATTCTACATTTAGCGCCAGGGGTGTGTCATTCTCGTCTGCGAAGTATTTCATTAACATTTTCCGTAGGTGTGTCATCTCCAGTGCCTGCGTCCAGGCCCTAAGACGAGAAGATCACCGTGGGGCATTTGAGTTCTATCAATGACTCTCACAAAATTCCAATTCAGTTTCACGGTTTGCATCTCAGGTTTTGCATCTCAGTATTGTTCATAGAAGATTGTGTTGTGAATTCTAACAATAGTTATGAGTGGGTACTGAAAATTCCCATGCACTGACCATTAAAATTGTTACACCACGAAGATGACGTGCTACAGGCGCGAAATTTAACCTACAGGAAGAAGATGCTGTGAGATGAAAATGATTAGCTTATCAGAATATTCACACAGGGTTGGCGCCTGTGGCGACACCTTCAACGTGCTGGCATGAGGAAAGTTTCCAACCGATTTCTCATACACAAACAGCAGTTGACCGGCGTTGCCTGGTGAAACGTTGTTGTGATGCATCGTGTAAGGAGGAGAAATGCGTACCACCACGTTTCCGACTTTGATAAAGGTCGGATTGTAGCCGATCGTGATTGCGGTTCATCGTTTCGCGACATTGCTGCTCGCGTTGGTCGAGATCCAATGACTGTTAGCAGAATATGGAATCTGTGGGTTCAGGAGGGTAATACAGAACGCCGTGCTGGATCCCAACGGCCTCGTATCACTAGCAGTCGAGATGACAGGCATCTTATCAACATGGCTGTAACGGGTCGTGCAGCCACGTCTCGATCCCTGAGTCAACAGATGGGGTCGTTTGCAAGGCAACAATCGTCTGTACGAACAGTTCGGCGGCGTTTGCAGCAGCATGGACTATCAGCTCCGAGACCACGGCTGCGGTTACCCTTGACGCTGCATCACAGACAGGAGCGCCTGCGATGGCGTACTCAACGACGAATCTGGGTGCGTGAATGGCAAAACGTCATTTTTTCGGATGAATCCAGGTTCTGTTTACAGCATTATGATGGTCGCATACGTGTTGGGCGTCATAGCGGTCAACGCACATTGGAAGCGCGTATTCGTCATCGCCATACTGGCGTATCACCCTGCGTGATGGTATGTGGTGCTACTGGTTACACGTCTCTGTCACCTCTTGTTCGCATTGACGGCACTTTGAACAGTGAACGTTACATTTCAGATGTGTTACGACCCGTGGCTCTCCCCTTCATTTGATCCTTGCGAAACTCTATATTTCAGCAGGATAAAGCACGACCGCATGTTGCAGGTCCTGTATGGGCCTTTCTGGATGCACAAGATGTGCGACTGCTACCCTGCCCAGCACATTCTCCAGGTCTCTCACCAACTGAAAACGTCTGGTCAAAGGTAGCCGAGCAACTGCCTCGTCACAATACGTCAGTCACTACTCTTGATGAACTGTGGTATCGTGTTTAAGCTGCATGGGCAGATGTACCTGTACACGCCACGGAAGCTCTGTTTGACTCAATGCCATGCCCAGGCATATCAAGGCCGTTATTACGGCCAGAGGTGGTTGTTCTGGGTACTGATTTCTCAGGATCTATGCACCCAAACTGCGTGAAAATGTAATCACATGTCAGTTCTAGTATAATATATTTGTTCAATGAATACCCATTTATCATCTGCATTTATTCTTGGTGTAGCACTTTTAATGGCCAGTAGTGTGTATGGCACCCCTACTCAATCAGCATATGACTAGGCTTTATTGGCTACATATAACAATCGCCACCGTCCGCAGCTCGTGGTCTCGCGGTAGCGTTCTCGCTTCCCGAGCACGGGGTCCCGGGTTCGATTCCCGGCGGGGTCAGGGATTTTTCACCTGCCTCGTGATGACTGGGTGTTTGTGTCGTCTTCATCATCATCATCAATCATCCCCATTACGGTCGGAGGAAGGCAATGGCAAACCACCTCCACTAGGACCTTGCCTAGTATGGCGGCGCGGGTCTCCCGCGTCGCTCCCCTACGCTCGGTAAACGGAGTATGGGACTCATCATCATCATCACATGTGCTACCACAGCGATCAAACAGGCTAAGACTGATTATCAGGATTTCTCATTAACGTGTAACCTACACTGCTCGTGGATGTGCCACGTCAGCAAAGACTGCGCATGTGTTTCATTCAAGACTGCGCCACAGCACGTTTTAGTAGCACTGTATGTGAAGACCTAACGCTGTCATTTCAGTACGACTGAGTTGGGCGGGAAAGCCCGACACCATTCCCTCACCCATCCCCATCCACCCCCATTCCCACCCCCCATCCATTCTCTAAACCTCTATCAATTGATATTTAGTGCCTGGGATACTTAAAGCCTTCCAGTCAACACTATAGGGTTGCGTCTGTAGTGAGGAGACGTTTAACGCTCTCGTGGTTCAATTGAATGGCTAATGAATAACAACAATTAAGAGAATCTTTAAGTAGCTACAGACAGAACACTATGTCTAACAGACACGAATAAGGAAGGACTAGTCTTATCGATGCAGCGAACTAAGCAATCATCTAGGTGACTACTGAAAACCTAAATCAGTGTGATCGAACAGCCAGTGGGACCTCGACAAGCTTTGAGAACTATATGTCTGATTTGAGTTGTAAATACTGTGGCCTGTGATACCTGTTGTCCTGTTTCTGGTTCCCAGTCAATGAACCCTTATTTTGTTCATTTCTTGTACACATAACAAACAAAAAATTAAAAATAAAACATTAAAATAGATAAATAAACATTTAAAAAATAGACAATCGGTTGTGAGTTAGTTTCGTTGTTAGTCAGAATATTTTTCTCTTCTTTTGTCACCGATAATTATTTGTTTTCTCAATTTGCAGCTCACATTACATGATTATTTTGACTATGGTGGTCTGAAAGTTCATGAATGTACCAAGTCAACCTGACAATAAGAAAAAGAATGGAGTCTTTGACTATTAATAAGAACGTTTTGAGTCCCGGCTTACAACGTAGTCACTGCTTACGTTTTAAATAAATATCATATGCAATAACGGTCGAAGGTTTCTGGCATAGGAAGTCATCCTTCTTCCGCAAACAGGCTTGTCAACAATGGCGGAAAAGCGGAAAAAATTTCGTGGCTCTCTGTTGCCTTTGGATTGGGAAACTGCCCATAAAATAAGGATGAATTAGCGATGATCAATGGTGTGAGGGTGCAGGTGGCAGTGGAAACCATTGCATTCAAGACACATAGGTATATACAACAAGAGAAGGAAGAGACGACCATAACAGAAACATGCAAGAACGAAATGGTAACATTCTACGAATAGGGACATAGAATGTCAAAAGTTGTAGCGTGGTAGAAAAGCAAGAAAATCTGAAAAGGGAAATGCTACTGCTCAATCTAGATACACTTGGTGTCAGTAAATTGAAATGGATTGAAGAAATGGACTTCCCATATGAAGAGTAGAGGGTAATACTAACAACAGTAGGAAATGGTATAACGAGAGTAGGATTCTTTATAAACAGGAAGATAGGGAAGAGAGTGGGTTACTGTGAGCAGTTCAGCGAAAGGGTTGTTCTCGCCAGAATAAACAGCACACCAACGCCTACAACGTTGATGTCGCAAGCAGAAGACGAAAAGATAGAGAAAGTATATGATGGTACTGAACGGATACCTCAGTACGTAAAGGGAGATGAAAATCTAAAAGACGTGGGAGCCTAGAAAGCGATTGCAGGGGAAGGCATAGAATAAGAAGAATATAGGCCTGGTAGAGGGAATGTGAGAGGAGAAAGACTAATTGAGTTATGCAAAAAATTTCAGTTAGTAACAGCGAATAGTCTCTTCAAGAATCACAACAGAAGGAGGCAAACTTGGAAAAGAATACGGCAAATTTCCAGCGTATTACGTGATAGTACAACAGAGATTCAAAGATCAGATATTGAATTGTAAGGTGTACCCAGCAGCATTTATAGAGTCAGATTACAATTTAGTAACGAATAAAAACAGATTGTGTCTTAAGAAGTACTGAAGAGTCAGCGTTGAGGGAAGCAGGGTACCGAAGTGCTGAGGTAGAATGAGACCCGTTTGAAGTTCGTAAAAGGTGTGTAGTCTGTTATAAGGACTAACAAAGCAGAAGATAAGTTTACATCTCTGAAAAGACCAATCACTCATGTTCGAAAGGCCAACTCACATATCAGAAAGGTAACTGCGAAGAAACCTTGGATAACAGATGCAATACTTCAAACAGTGGAAAATCCCTGATGGAATGTAAAAATGTAGTTTCAGTTGCAGAGACTGCAGTCATGTGTGTCAGTTGAATTTGAGTGAGAGTTATTGTGTGCATATGTGAGTCTATTGTTGACGAACGCCAATTCCCGAAAGCTGTAATTGTGAAATTCTTTTTTCTTTTGTGCCTAACTGCGACTCAGCATCTCCGCTATATGATGAGTAGATGCAATACTTCAATGGACCGAAGAAGGAAGGAAGTACAAAAATTGCGAAATGTAAAATTTCGTCCCCATAAAAGCGTTTGACATGGAAGTTAAACTCTTCCCGGTGAATTTAATGCTCGATGAGATTTCGTGTTTGCAGCCGGTCGTCGTAAACTTCACTCCACGATATTTTGACAGAACACTTGCCAGTCATCTTCAGGTGAACCATCAGAGATTGAAGAAGTTCTCGGCTCCGCCTTATATAGCGTGTTGAGAGTACTGACTCGCATGTGTCAGAGCTACGGTGACAGAAGCACCACACCGCTCTCTGTTACAGCCCTCGACGTTGGAATTGCAAATATCAGCTGCCTTAGACGTTGCCGCTTGCCGCAGTCTTCTGAGTATGGGGGATATTGAGAAGAGGACTTGAATAAGTGGTTCTTAAACGAACTGTCTTTTGGAGGTACGTTTATGATACCTTCATAGTGTGGCTCCCCGGAGAAGGTAAGTTAGTGGAGTTTTTACAACATCTTAACTCCATTCAATAGAACATTCGATATACTATGGAATTAGAGAAAGATGGTTGTCTCTAATTAATGTAGGTTTTGGTTAGACGGAAGAGTGACGGCTCCCTGAGACATTACGCCTATCGTAAGCCTACTCACACTGATTTCTACTAACACTTTTTCAGGTTGCCATCACCCACCTCACACCATCAGTGTGCTTAAAACATTTGATATGCAGAGCCTGTGAGGCGTTGGACGCAGATATTTTGCCCTAGGCTGTGCTTAGAGACAATTGATATTCCACCCAGAAAATTAACAGGGCATTCTCAGCTAAAACCAAGAAGCAGGAAACGGATAAAGAGGAGAACGCGCTAGCACAGCCCATATGTTTTCTTCCCTCCTTTGGAAATGTTTCCCTCGCAAGAGCAAGAATCCTTAGGAATTTTCAGGTGAATGTGATTTTCCGCCCACCACTTAAGATTTCTCACCTGCTGGGATCAGTGAAGGATACTTTGTTATTGCGGAAGGCGGGAATTTACAAAATACCTTGCCAGTGAGTTATGGCCTATATAGGACAAACAACACGCAAAGTGGAAGAACGTTGCTTAGAACAAAAAAGTTGCACTCGCCTTCTGCAACCAAGCAAGTCTGCAATTGCGGAACGTTGTATTGCTAACGGACATTCAGTAGAGTATGACAGAACATTCATTTTGGACACAGAAAACTCTTTTTGGGCTTCATTAAAAAAGAATCCGTTGAAATGAAAATTTAATGAACCGTGAAAGGGGCTACCAGGTGGATAAAGCGTGGATTCGCTCCAGACGAAGACCCCACAATACTCTGATGACAACAGCGAGCGGCAATGCCGAATACAGCTGATCTTTGCAGTTCCACCAGCGAGGGCGCTGCCGCCGGGCGGGTCTTGGTGTCACAGAGACTCTGACGCATGCGCAGCAGTACTTTCAGCGCTTTGTGTAACGCGGAGCGGAAAACATCTTCCTCAATTTTCGATGGCTCCCCTGAAGTTGACTATAATCTATTCATCATAAGAACAAACCTGACGTAAACAATTAAATATGTATTCTTCCGCGTTTGCTGGAACCTCATTGGATTTCCGTTTCACGTGGGACTGCAGCCGAGCTGTCTCCAGTACTATCAAGTACGATAATAAGGATACGTTTTGTGCTGTGCGCTACACTCACATCTCCTTAGCGATGATACAGGACAACAGTTTTACCGGCGCATTTAACTTGGACAGCATTGGTCGGTCAGCTGGTATAACTAGCCTGCAGTGACGTGGCCAGTTGCTGTTCACACGTAAAAAGAGACGACCAGAGGAGCAACACAGCTTCCAATGTCATTTAATTTTTAACCAGAATGAAATAAAACACTACAAATCTCCCACAATAAGCTCCTTAGACGACTAGACAGAAACCGCAACACGTTATCGGTTTTAGCTAACGTGCTATTCTAAGAATGGTGAAAATTCCTGACTTAACCACAAGGTAGTTCTTCTGCATAAGTTGTGTGTAACGTAAGAGAGTACTGAAGGATTGCACCATATAGTTACATATTGAAGCCACTGGAGGTATTACTTACAGTCAGTCGTCTGGTAATCTCTTATCCCCTTCGTTATTCGAATCCAAGAAATACATTTCAGTTCCGAAAGTGTCACCTGCTGCGTTAACAACGGGCGTATCAACAGCAGAATTCACGAAGCCAGCCAGGTGCAGCATTTTCTCTTCTTCTTTTATGACGAACCGTTCTATATCCCGCCACCGCTCGGCAGTGACGTGTGAAAAAGCTGTGTGCGTTAGTTCCAGTACGTCTGGCAGCTTAACAATCTTCTTAGTTTTCGGGCCAAATCCCGCAGCTTGGTTCCAGATCTGTTGTGCTGGGTTCATATCGTAATGTAACAGTAGAAAAAGTAAAAATGCCGCGTTTCTATGATGTGCTCGATGCTGTGAAAATCATTGTTTTTTATGTTTCTACTATGCTTATCTTACCTCTATGGTATAAAACGAGGGACATAGTCCAAATAAAGAGGATTTGGTTTTTCACTTTTTTCTTAAAAAATAATTTTTTTATGTTTCCTTAATTCAAACAACTTTTATGAAACATAGATGATTAAGAATTTGTATTTGAAATGGAAGCAGAAATTTCGCGTCCAATATGTAATTAGAAACAAGACGATGTGCATTATTCATAAAAAATGATGATGAGTTTTATAATTACAAAATTTAGGTATTTCAAATTGAACGAAAAAAAATATGCTAGTGGATAGATTAAAACCAATGCAGGAATAACTCCATCAGGTCCACATTCAGTTACGCTACTGACTGCGCTACACGTCCTTTCAGACGTAGTTATCAATTGCAATATATGTAACCTTGGAAAAATGCAAAGCCGATTATCTCCGTAAATTTATGAAAAAACGTTAGGAACAGCCTATTTCTCGGCACTTTTTAACCATGTTAAACGCGCGTGTTTCACTGCGGAACAGGAAGCAGCCTCAGCCAGTTAGCGACAATCAGAGCACAACACTGCACAAGCGGTGACAGTAACGATTTATGAAATAAAAACTACGTAGCTAAAGGGTGATAAAGAAACATTTTAATGGCTGTTAATAAATTTGAATATCTTAAAATTTCAGTTAACCTAACTTATTAATAAGATATCTAATACATAATTAGGAATACTTCCAGGAGCATAACTACACCAGTGTGCATGTGCTACGACTTCTGACCAATCATCACGTTTGTGTTTGTTTACGTAAGATTAATTCTTATGATGAACGGATTACACAGCTGCTCAGTCGAAATATCGTGGAGTGAAGTTCACGACAACCAACTGCAATCCCGAACTCTCTTCAAACAGTATAAAATTGTCAGGCAAAGACTGGAAAAGAGGAAAATAAATCAGTTAAGAATGAAAAAAAAACAGGAAGTACAGGGCAGACAGAGTGAAACTACTATAGGAAAAAGAAATCAAGAAATAATTGATCGTTGGAAGGGCAGATTCAGCATACAAAAAAGTGAAAACCACTTTCAGTGAAATTGAAATCGAGGGCGGCCACATTAAGAGTGCAACGCAAATTTCATTGTTAAACGTCAAGGAGAGAGCCGATAGGTGCAGAGAGTATACTTTCGGCATCTGTGTGGGGGACGAACTGTCTGCTGACGTGAATGATAAAGAAATTAGAATCGTTATGGAAGCGATAGGCGATCAAGTATTAGAGTCAGAATTTAATAGAATGCAGAAGGGATAGATAACATTCCATCGGAATTTCTAATACCATTAGGGAAAGTGGTAACCAAACGGCTACTTGAGCTGGTGTGTAGAATCTATGAGACTGACAACGTACCACCAGACTTTAGGAAAAATATCATCCACAAAATTGCGAAGAGTTTAAATGTGCAAATAGTATCGCACAGTTAGCTTAACACTTCATGCATTCAAGTTGCTAACAACAATAACATACAGGAGAATAAATATATGTTAGATGACTATCAGACTGGCTTTAGGAGAGGCGAACGCACCATAAGGGCAGTCCTGGCCTTGCGCTTGATAACAGAAGCAAGACTAAAGAAAAATCAAGACACTTTCGTAGGATTTGTCGACTTGGGAAAAGAGTTCGACGATGTAAAATAGTGCAACATGTTCGAAATTCTAAGAAAAATAGTAGTAAGCTATAAGGTAAGACGGTTAAGACACGATATGTACAAGAAAAGAGAGGAAATAATAAGACTGAAACATCAAAAACGTATGCTCTGATTGATAACGTTGTTAGACAAGGATACATGCTTTCGCCCGCACTGCGCAATCTGTACATCTAAGAAGCATTGACGGAAATTAAAGAAAGTTTAAAGAGTGGTAAAAACTATTCCATATTGGTACAGCAATCTTATTATACACTCCTGGAAATTGAAATAAGAACACCGTGAATTCATTGTCCCAGGAAGGGGAAACTTTATTGACACATTCCTGGATCAGATACATCACATGATCACACTGACAGAACCACAGGCACATAGACACAGGCAACAGAGCATGCACAATGTCGGCACTAGTACAGTGTATATCCACCTTTCGCAGCAATGCAGGCTGCTATTCTCCCACGGAGACGATCGTAGAGATGCTGGATGTAGTCCTGTGGAACGGCTTGCCATGCCATTTCCACCTGGCGCCTCAGTTGGACCAGCGTTCGTGCTGGACGTGCAGACTGCGTGAGACGACGCTTCATCCAATCCCAAACATGCTCAATGGGGGACAGATCCGGAGATCTTGCTGGCCAGGGTAGTTGACTTACACCTTCTAGAGCACGTTGGGTGGCACGGGATACATGCGGACGTGCATTGTCCTGTTGGAACAGCAAGTTCCCTTGCCGGTCTAGGAATGGTAGAACGATGGGTTCGATGACGATTTGGATGTACCGTGCACTATTCAGTGTCCCCTCGACGATCACCAGAGGTGTACGGCCAGTGTAGGAGATCGCTCCCCACACCATGGTGCCGGGTGTTGGCCCTGTGTGCCTCGGTCGTATGCAGTCCTGATTGTGGCGCTCACCTGCACGGCGCCAAACACGCATACGACCATCATTGACACCAAGGAAGAAGCGACTCTCATCGCTGAAGACGACACGTCTCCATTCGTCCCTCCATTCACGCCTGTCGCGACACCACTGGAGGCGGGCTGCACGATGTTGGGGCGTGAGCGGAAGACGGCCTAACGGTCCGGTCCGGTCCCAGGTCGACGGGCACATGCACCTTCCGCCGACCACTGGCGACAACATCGATGTACTGTGGAGACCTCACGCCCCACGTGTTGAGCAATTCGGCGGTACGTCCATCCGGCCTCCCGCATGCCCACTATACGCCCTCGCTCAAAGTCCGTCAACTGCACATACGGTTCACGTCCACGCTGTCGCGGCATGCTACCAGTGTTAAAGACTGCGATGGAGTTCCGTATGCCACGGCAATCTGGCTGACACTGACGGCGGCGGTGCACAAATGCTGCGCAGCTAGCGCCATTCGACGGCCAACACCGCGGTTCCTGGTGTGTCCGCTGTGCCGTGCGTGTGATCATTGCTTGTACAGCCCTCTCGCAGTGTCCGGAGCAAGTATGGTGGGTCTGACACACCGGTGTCAATGTGTTCTTTTTTTCATTTCCAGGAGTGTAAGTTGGTCGTGAAAACAGTTGTAGGTTGCTTATGTGAAAGTTATTTATTACGCGTTTCGCCCGTGTATGGATTCATCAAATAATGTTAAAAGTAATGTCAGAGTCATGTGTAACGTTACAGTTAATGCCAACGGCATAATTCACATCGAAAGGAACAGGATATTTAGGTACGACGACGGCGATTACAGCAGCACAGAATACGACCACGCGTCCCTCTTCTCTGCTGGATGATAAATCATTGTAAAAATTTATTTGTCATACACCAGCGTGGAAGAAGCTACGATGCCGCCTTGTATGTGAACCGCATATCTTCACGTACGCATTGTCGTATTTTCTACTGCTATGACCGCTTTTGTCGTCTTACTGAAGTGTCTTCCATTCTGGTACTCGTTTCGGTGTGACGTATGCTGCTGGTATTAATTTTAATGTGACATTTGCTCCTCGCATTATCTGATGAAACCCTGCCAGGACGAAAAGCGTAATAAATAATTTACAAATCTGCAACATACGACAGTTTTTAAAATCATTTCGAGAGTGGATTTAAAGGATGAAAGGATATCATTGACAAAATTCGCTGATGGCATTGCTACCCTCCGTGAAGATGAAGAGGAATTACAAGATCTGCTGAATAGAACGAACTGCGTAATGAGTGCAGAATGTAGCTTGAGAGCAAACTGAAGAAAGACAACAGGAATGAGAAGTGGCAGAAATGTGAACAGCGAGAAACTTAACATCAAAATTGGCGATCACGAAGTACACGAGGTAAAGGCATTCTGCTACGTTGGAAGCAAAACAACCCGTGACGGGCGAGGCAAGGATGACCTACGAAGCTGATTAGTAGTGGCAAAAATGACCTGACTGCTTAAAAGAAATCAACTAGTATCAAACATTGGTCTTAATTAGAAGAAGAAACTTTCTAGAACGTTCTTCAGAGCATAACGTTGTGTGATAGCGGACAGAAGAGAATCGAAGCATTTCAGATGTGTTTCTACAGAAGAATGTTGAAAATTAAATGGAATGTTACGGTAAGGAGTACGAAGGTTCTTCGAAGAACTGTCGAGGAATCGAGAAAAGGAATGCACGGAAAACACTGAAAAGAAGAAGAGACAGGATGGTAGGAGATCTGTTAAAGACGTCAGGGATAACTTCCATGGAACTAAAGGGAGCTGTAGAGGATAACCAACTGTAAAGGAAAACAGACATTGGAATATACTTAAAAAATAATTGAGGACGTCGGTTGGAAGTGCTCCTCTAAGATGAAGAGCTTGGCATAGGAGAGGATTTAAGTCTTCGTCAAGCCCTATACGAAGGTTCTACCATGTAGGTTCTACTGGCGCCAGAAGAATACCTTTGAAAAACGAGTATAACGCAACTGACACACCTGTCGCATTCCTTGCTTCTAAAACGTTCACTGCAGATCGGCATTCTGTGCAGTATATACAACACACTGCGAGGGAAACCACTGTACTTTTGTATATGCATTTCAGGAGAAGAAAAAAATGGTTCAAATGGCTCTGAGCACTATGGGACTTAACATCTGTGGTAATCAGTCACCTAGAACTTAGAACTACTTAAACCTAACTAACCGAAGGACATCACACACATTCATGCCCGAGGCAGGATTCGAACCTGCGACCGTAGCAGTCCCACGGTTCCGGGCTGAGCGCCTAGAACCGCGAGACCACCGCGGCCGGCTCAGGAGAAGATATAGCATGAAGGAGAACCAACTCGTAGCAGTCACACTGGATTTTACGATTCAGCTCATAAATCTGGGAATATTTTGGTGGATTTTGTGAAGTGGAGAGAAATTTCACCTTCGAAAGAAGATAAACTTAACTGTACTTAAATAATGTAGCGAATATCTCATTTTAACTAACAGAATACTCGTTAACTCTGCGAAAACAGCCTTGTGTACTGGGTGGCTATAATTGAAATGCAGCAACTGACTGAAGTAGAACTTGATAGATACGCTAATGCGTTAATGCGGAACCGATTTACGGTGGAGAAAGATTAGTTCCAAATTATTTTATTTTACAAATGCAGCATCTTGCCGACGTCTCCGGTGCTCGTATTGAAGAAATTCTGCCTTTCTCAATTGTCTGACCTTTTCTACTCACGTTTCGTTCCTAATCTATCATATATGAAAAATATTCCTCTACATCTTTCTTGCATTCGCAAGAAAAACACGGATGTCTTATTGTATCACATGATAGACGGTTTCACCGACACCTTGTTTACACGAAGAAATGAAATGGAACTAAGTTATCGTCAGCATTTCAAACCAAAATTAACAAGAGTACTATACCCCAATGGAACCATTTTTGAGAATGGAGAGAATTGTAATTTTACTGTTATAAACAGTCACACTATCATACCTACGAGGATACTCATATCTCAAGCAAAACGTTAATTTTATCATCAACTTTCATATTTTTAAGCATCTGCAAACTTCTGTTAAATACTGGAAAACGTCCCTTAGCGAGTACATGCTGCTATAGCACAAGCTTAAAGATTAATTTCTGTGTATCAGAAATTACAATATCTATACATACGCGGGCCAGAGGCGCAGTCGGCTGTGCTCCTTTCGTCGTCACTCTCACGCTTTCTTTCTGTGAGTCAGGCTAGGAGTGGAGAGCAGTGTATGTAGCAGGTCGTTACTGGAAACACAATGAGTCAGTAAACCCGTATATATACGCCATTGCTGTGTAGTAGAGTTAGTAAAACTCAATTTACTATTACAAACCGCACAATATATCAACAAAATTAGCTGGCTTTTGAAACAGAAATAGCACAATGGACCATCTGAAAATCGGGAACAAACGACATAGCAATAAATGTGAAATGCTGCTTTGTCTGGCAGTTGCAGGGTTTTGAGTACGCGTTCGATACAGCTTCAACAAAAGTGCCCTGATAAGCCTTAAGAAGTAAAGTATTGTTTTAATCTCTATTGTTGTTGTTGTTGTTGTCTTCAGTCCTGAGACTGGTTTGATGCAGCTCTCCATGCTACTCTATCTTGTGCAAGCTGCTTCATCTCCCAGTACCTACTGCAACCTACATCCTTCTGAATCTGCTTAGTGTACTCATCTCTCGGTCTCCCTCTACGATTTTTACCCTCCACGCTGCCCTCCAATGCTAAATTTGTGATCCCTTGATGCCTCAAAACATGTCCTACCAACCGATCCCTTCTTCTAGTCAAGTTGTGCCACAGACTTCTCTTCTCCCCAATCCTATTCAATACCTCCTCATTAGTTACGTGCTCTATCCACCTTATCTTCAGTATTCTTCTGTAGCACCACATTTCGAAAGCTTCTATTCTCTTCTTGTCCAAACTAGTTCCAAACAAATACTTTCAGAAATGACTTCCTAATACATAAATCTATATTCGATGTTAACAAATTTCTCTTCTTCAGAAACGCTTTCCTAGCCATTGCCAGTCTACATTTTATATCCTCTCTACTTCGACCATCATCAGTTATTTTACTTCCTAAATAGCAAAACTCCTTTACTACTTTAAGTGTCTCATTTCCTAATCTAATTCCCTCAGCATCACCCGATTTAATTTTGACTACATTCCATTATCCTCGTTTTGCTTTTGTTAATGTTCATCTTATATCCTCCTTTCAAGACACTGTCCATTCCGTTCAACTGCTCTTCCAAGTCCTTTGCCGTCTCTGACAGAATTACAATGTCATCGGCGAACCTCAAGGTTTTTACTTCGTCTCCATGAATTTTAATACCTACTCCAAATATTTCTTTTGTTTCCTTTACTGCTTGCTCAATATACAGATTGAATAACATCGGGGAGAGGCTACAACCCTGTCTCACTCCTTTCCCAACCACTGCTTCCCTTTCATGCCCCTCGACTCTTATGACTGTCATCTGGTTTCTGTACAAATTATAAATAGCCTTTCGCTCCCTGTATTTTACCCCTGCCACCTTTAGAATTTGAAAAAGAGTATTCCAGTCAACATTGTCATAAGCTTTCTCTAAGTCTACAAATGCTAGAAAATTAGGTTTGCCTTTTCTTAATCTTTCTTCTAAGATAAGTCGTAAGGTCAGTATTGCCTCACGTGTTACAACATTTCGACGGAATCCAAACTGATCCTCCCCGAGGTCTGCATCTACCAGTTTTTCCATTCGTCTGTAAAGAATTCGCGTTAGCCGTGGCTTATTAAACTGATAGTTCGGTAATTTTCACATCTGTCAGCACCTGCTTTCTTTGGGATTGGAATTATTATATTCTTCTTGAAGTCTGAGGGTATTTCGCCTGTCTCATACATCTTGCTCACCAGCTGGTAGAGTTTTGTCAGGACTGGTTGTCCCAAGACCGTCAGTAGTTCTAATGGAATGTTGTCTACTCCGGGGGCCTTGTTTCGACTCAGGTCTTTCAGTGCTCTGTCAAACTCTTCACGCAGTATCGTATCTCCCATTTCGTCTTCATCTACATCCTCTTCTATTTCCATAATATTGTCCTCAAGTACATCGCCCTTGTATAAACCTTCTATATACTCCTTCCACCTTTTTGCCTTCCCTTCTTTACTTAGAACTGGGCTGCCATCTGAGCTCTTGATATTCATATACGTGGTTCTCTTCTCTCCAAAGGTCTCTTTAATTTTCCTGTAGGCAGTATCTATCTTACCATTAGTGAGATAAGCTTCTACATCCTTACATTTGTCCTCTAGCCATCCCTGTTTAGCCATTTTGCACTTCCTGTCGATGTCATTTTTGAGACGTTTGTATTCCTTTTTGCCTGCTTCTAAAACATCGAATAGACTTCATCAACTAGTCAGTAATTCAAAATTGAAAGAGCAGTCGGCCGGCCGCTATGGCCGAGCGGTTCTAGGCGCTTCAGTCCGGAACCGCGCTGCTGTTACGGTCACAGGTTCGAATCCTGCCTCGGCCACGGATATGTGTTACGTCCTTAGGTTCGTTAGGTTTAAGTAGTTCTAAGTCTAGGGGACTGATGACCTCAGATGTTAAGTCCCATAGTGGATAGAACAATTTGAACCATTTTGAAGAGCAGTCGGGCGAGAAGATTCCAAATCACTACAACTATTCCGAGCAATTACAGAGAGAGTTTCTGACCATTAATAGTACATGTCTGAATCACAGTCGTTTAGAGAGGTATGTGTCTACACAGGGTCTACTGTTCATCCACATCGTAAAAACAAATTTCTCTGAGTCAACCGTTACAATGTTTGTGACGTCGATACCTCATTTATATCACACACTAACTTTAGTCCTATTCGAAATACTATATCTAGGAGTATTTTTAACTTACGTCAGGTCACCTACTTTGGTTATTGATCTCTTTGACTTAGAACAGCCATAAGTAGCAGTATCGATAGTTAAGTTGTATTCTTGACTGACGCCTCTGACGTTTGCTTTAGACAAAAATGCTCTTTGTCCAGATCCTCGTCTGATATTTCCCTTCCACAATAATTATTTTAGGTACTCCCTTCAAATCTCTGAAAGTCATTCAACCAGCTTGTCCACACTGCCGTTTATCTTTCACTACTTGGATTCCTTTCCAACTCGTTAACATTCCAGTTCTCCTCGCCCATGCTGCTCGTCCAAGTATATATTGCACTATCCGTAAACTCAACAATCTCATTTCCAAAACTGCTAAAACCTGAGCCCATATCGACACACTCCACCAAAACTACACTGCACTGCACAACTAAAGGATCACCTCTTCGAAACATAGGTTTGAAATATGGCTCAGAGGTGCCTACAACAATCCTCTGTAATGGTGCAAAAGAGTGGCACCCTGAGATGTCACCCTCGTGCTCGGCGATGGTTCAAACAGCAACGTGTCGACACGTGCGAGAAGAAGGCCAGAGATCAGAAGTTCATGTGAGGTGTAAGGCGGGTTAATGATGTCAAATTGACACCAACTTTCACTAAATACAGGATGAAAAATATTTAAACCGACAAACTCTGGGAGGTTGCAGGGGACATCCTAACAAATATTTTTCCGTAATGTAATTTTTTCCTATGAGGATTATTTAAACCGGTAGAGGAAGATTTCTCTGGCGGCAAATTAATTAAACCAACAAACACTTTTCCATTTTTTTATGACCAAGAGACAACAACTAGGTAGCACATACGGCGCAATTAAACAGTCTCCAACAACACCGACCCACACATTAACGAAGAACCGCGCTTGATGAGCGCTAGTAACAGTGGCATGTGGGTTATCCTCACTCCAAACATGCTTCATCGGTAAACAACACAGAGAATGGAAATGTAGGATGCATTTCACACTGTTCCAGGTACCACTGCGTAAACTGTGCCTTGGGTGGATAATCAACTGGTTCCAGGTTGTGGACACGCTGTATGTGAAATGGACGTAAAAATTGCTCTCAAAGGACTGTTCTTACATTCGTCTGATTCGTCCCCATGTTACGTGCAATTGCACGAGTGCTGATTGAAGGATCCCGCTCCACATGCTGCAAGACAGCGTCCTCAAATTGCAGCGTTCTTACCGTGCGACGGCATCCCTGTCCAGGTAATGTGCTAAATGACCTGGTCTCACGCACACGTTGGTACACAGCATCAAAGGTCGTATGATGCGGGATACGGCGATTAGGATATTGTTGTTGATAAACCCGCTGTGCAGCTCGTCCGTTGTGCTGCGCTATGTAGTACGCACCAACCATATCAGTGTACTCACTCCACGTGTATCGCTCCATTAGTAAACAGAGACAATGCACTACTACACTGGTCGACAGCAGTTGCCTACAACCGAAGAGCGTAATACGACCTCTAAGTACTGAAGATCGTAATACGATGTCTATCAACTGAAGAGCGTAATGCAGCCTCCAACGGTTTAAATAATCCTCGTAGGAAGAAATGAAATTAGGGAAAAATATTTGTTTTGATGTCCCCTACAACGTTCCAGAGTTTGTCGGTTTAAATACTTCTCACCCTGTATACGCCGAACGCTACCGTAGGCGTGTCATACGATGGGAAGATCTTCACGCCCACTTCTTACACACATTTCACCGCTTCTTTTGACACCTCTGGAATGGAGTTCAGAACTGCTACGCCCAACGTTTAAACCACGCCGTTACCTTATGGGTGGCCGAGGAAAATTCAAACACATCACTGCCCAGAGTCGACACGAAAAGGCTTTAGAAGGTGGCGTAAAGGGCGTCAGTGAAGCCACCCCTCTCCTTGGGACGTAGATTCTCACACATATTTTCAATCGAAATCAACAGGGCGACCTTCTTGACAACCTTTGACGCTCCGACACCCCTCGGACGATTCATTCCTTCTCTAAGACAGTGGGCCACCGACCACACTGAATTTTATCGCACCCCTTCGGATTGCAGTTGTACTGCAATTTTTTGTTCTGTTGTATAAGGTTGGACCACTAGAGACCGTTAAAAACCATTCCTTGAAATTTGAACGCGATCAGAAGCATCAAAGGGTGCTTATGCTTCTTCAGCCCTCCTGTTTCACACCCTCATGTTGTAAGAGGTCCATGAATAAGGAATTTATTGCTACCGCACTCGAGCAGATGTAATTTCGATGGATTGCTCACGCGCTGCCTGCGATATGTTAGCTACAATGGATTCGCAGACCAGAGAGCAGTGTCGGCAGCAGCTGTAGTAGTAGTAGTAGCTGGCAGTTGGGCGGTTGGACCGGTCGTGGAGAGCGATGTAGTGTAAGGCAAAAGCAGCCGCGCGCATATCGAATTTGTAACAACTGAATCTGTACTTTTGTTATGTCAGGTCCCATGTAAAGGTTTTTAAAAATCTTTTTATAAAGATAACTTTTGACAATCATTCATCTGAATTCAGATATTTTACTAATTTCTCCTATCCTACTATTATAAAGAAAAATCAGTTGTTTCTTTTTATACATAACAAATCTAGTGGACAGCATTGCACTGGGCTGTTCCAGAAATATTTGTTATAGGAACAGATATATACGTGTTATCCGGCGACATAATAGAGGTAAGAATTTTCAGTTTATTCAGAATGACTTTTCAGGGCCATGACGCAGCATTTCTGACGTCCAGATTTTCCAGTTTAGATTCACAGTCAGTTAGTTATTGAAAGGTTATACATGAGTCACATTTTTATTGAGAGGTTAGACACATATTTATTCCGAGATTACGGAAATAATCTGTTAGGAGGCTACACTGTGACGTGATCACAGAGTGGTGCGACATCGAAATATCCGTAAATAAAACAGGAAAGGGTCCTTCTAAGACAATCCTCACAGTTCAGCAAAATCATCTGTGGTGCCACTCACCCGCCGTTACTAAGCACTTTAAAAATGTAGCTGAACAGAGAAAAGCTGTGGAGATGTCCTAGGCGCTTGCAGACAGGCAACCGCTTCGACACTCTCCGATTCCGGACGGCACACAAGCTGGCGCATGGCAGCCTCCAGGTGGATGCCTAGGGTTATCCTATCCTATCGTATTCTGTCGTGCTGTGTATAACGGCTTGTGACATGTGAGAAGCTGGCTCGCATAGGGAGAGGCAGTTCGAGTGTTTTGACAGCCGGGCGAGTGTGCAAGGAATGCAGGAGACTGAAAACCGAGGCGGGAGCGTACACGCTCGGCCGAAGGGCGCAGATGGAGCAATGCAGCTAAAATGGACGAAATAAAACATGATTCCTATCTACTTCTACGAAACTACGTAACATCGTACAAATACACTATCTGATCGAAAGTACCCGGACACTCACAAAACATGCGTTTTCCATATTAGGTACATTGAGCTGCCACCTACTGCCAGGACCTCCATATCAGCGAACTCATTAGTCACTATACATTGTGAGAGAGCAGAATGGGGCGCTCCCCGGAACTCACGGACTTCGAACGTGATTGGGTGTCACTTGTGTCATACGTCTGTACGCGAGATTTCCACACTCCTAAACATTCTTAGGTCCATTATTTCTGATGTTATAGTGAAGTGGAAACGTGAAGGGACACGCACAGCACAAAAGCATACAGGCCAACCTCGTCTGTTGACTGACAGAGACCGCCGACAATTGAAGATGGTCGTAATGCGTAATAGGCAGACATCTATACAGACCATCACACAGGAATTCCAAACTGCATCAGGATCCACTGCAAGTACTATGACAGTTAGGCTGGAGGTGAGAAAACGTGGATTTCATGGTCCAGCGGCTGCTCATAAGCCATACATCACGCTGGTAAATGTCAAACGACGCCTCGCTTGGTGTAAGGAGCGTAAACATTGGACGACATAACAGTGGAAAAACGTTGTGTGGAGTGACGAATGACGGTACACAGTTTTGCGATCCGATGGCGAAGTCTGGGTATGGCGAATGCCTGGTGAACGTCACCTGCCAGCGTGTGTAGTGCCAACAGTAAAATTCGGAGTTTTTGGTGTTATGGTGTGGTCGTGTTTTTCATGGAGGGGGCTTGCACCCCTTGTTGTTCTGTGTCGCATTATCGCAGCACAGACCTACATTGACATTTTAAGCATCTTCTTGCTTCCCACTGTTGAAGAGCAATTCGGGGATGGAGAGTGCATCTTTCAACACGATCGAGCACCTGTTCATAATGCACAGCCTGTGGGGGAGTGGTTTCACGACAGTAAGATGCCTGTAATGAACTGATCTGCACAGAGTTCTGACCTGAATCTTATAGAACACCTTTGGGATGTTTTGGAATGCCGACTTCGTGCCAGGCCTCACCGACCGACGTCGATACCTCTCCTCAGTAGAGCACTCCGTGAAGAATGGGATGTCATTCTCCAAGAAACCTTCCAGCACCTGATTGAACGTATGCCTGCGAGAGTGGAAGCTGTCATCAAGGTTAAGGGTGTCCGGATATACTTTTGATCACATAGTGTATGATATAGAAAAACCAAGTACGCAAGAAAATTGCAACGATGTGGTGTGCTCATTGCAACCTCAAGTCTGATACTATGATTAATATTAAGAGTGTTGAAGTTGTTTTAACTATAATAGACAAAAAATTTGGAACAGGTAAACTACTGGAGCAGTCTGCTCCTATATGTCCGATATGAAAGTTGACGACATGAGTAAACATCACAAGCTACTTTTCAAATAGAGCATGTGTATAAAGAATAACAGACGAGTTTATTAAAAGCTGATATGCAAACGTGCCAGTAACATAAAGCCTCCTCAGTTACAAGTAGTGTGAAGGCAGAATGAGTTTTACAGATCTTTATTTTCTGAGCGGATGAAGTTCACATATCTTAGGTAAGTTTTGTCACATTGTAGAACCGGATGTAGACATGTTTTGTGAACTCTGTTAATAGCCTGTTTAATGCTGTGTTCTTTTAATAAGAGGTCACAAAATGACTGCAACAATTTTCTGCGTTTTCTAGTGTCTCACACGTATATGTAGCCGGCCGCGGTGGTCTCGCGGTTCTAGGCGCGCGGTCTGGAACTGTGTGACTGCTACGGTCGCAGGTTCGAATCCTGCCTCGGGCATGGATGTGTGTGATGTCCTTAGGTTAGTTACGTTTAAGTAGTTCTAAGTTCTAGGGGGCTGATGACCACAGCAGTCAAGTCCCATAGAGCTCAGAGCCATTTGAACCATTTGAACGTATATGTAGTTAGCTTTAAATCTGAATAGTGGTGGATTGAGCATTGTACGACGTCAAAGAAATTATTTAATGGTGAACAGTAAGGTGCACGTGGAATTTCGTTGGTGTTTTTGTGTGTTGTTAGATAGTTGCAGCTGACTCTAAGAGCAGATACATGAATTAAATACTTAAACTTTTCTTTCGTTCTGAGATACCGGTACTTTATTGGCCGCTAATTACAGACTTTCACTATTCACTGGACTTAGATTATTTGACTGCGTTTTCAGCGATTAATTTTGTCCAACTATGCGAACTGTAACCATGTTTACACGATTTCGCACAGCTGCGAACGATAGTTATTTGCTACATTTGATATATTTCGTATACCTACGTATTCAACATAGCAAAATTTAGCTTTATATCACCGTCAACAGTGAGGAAACTACGTTTCTAGAACTTCAATGTTTGCTGTTGACTTTCATGAATTGGTGTGCAGTTAAATGAACGTAACTTGTAAGATTTTCTGTTTCCGATGTTCTGACCGCAATACATACACTAATTATTGTTTGACTGACCATTTCATTCGAATTTCCAATTCATGTGAGGCCACCACTCATACATGTGTTAAAATATTCAAGAAATATTTATCTGGCAGAAGATACAAAGTCCTGTCTCATCAACATCATCAGTCCTACAGGACTCATCCAGCAATCTTTCTATTTGTTTATGTAGTTTTCGCTAATCTGAATGCTTCTTAAAGAGGATGTGAGAATTAATTCTACATTAAATGTATTGTCTTTAAAGCGGTAATGCGTGACCGATCCCTCTGATAAAAACGAGTCAAGCCAACAAATTAGGTCGTACATTGCTACACCGATAGCTGCCAATAAAAACCGCACGTTGGCCTCCCTCTTCATTTCCACCTTTCCAGTCTACACCATGGACGAACTCAAACACCAATCATCTATTCCTTCTCCTCTTCTGACATCCATCTCCTGCTTACCCTAATTTCCACAGTACAAATCATTACCTCTTATGCTCGTACACTCATCCTACTACCCTACCGAAACTGTGACCTGCCCTTAACTATCGTTTTCCTTTCAAATTTCTAATGTACAGTGCTTCCTTTCCATTTCTCTGTTTCCATGTCATCTTCCTATTAAGAACATGTGGTCAGGTATATTCTAATACGAGCGATGAAAATTGTCTCTTTAATGTTTTAAAACAGTTGAAAGTGAAATGTTTCATTCACCTGTGTATTTCAAAATTATTAGGCAGAATTTTTGAGTGTCTCTTCCCCCCGCCTCCCCCTTTCCCTACATCTCCAGCTTGTATAACGAGAGGCAGACGAAATGAAAACAAATAAAGTAACACTAGCTTGAGATAAAGAGGAGAGCTAAACCCTAATCCATCCAAGGAGGGTGTGAATCCGTAAATACCATACTGGTTGACCATTTTTGCTTCAGATGTAAAAAGTACAAACAATTAGTACATGACAACACACAGGACGCAAACTTCCAGGCTGCCAGATTGGCATTGCAACCATGATCCTTGTCTTTCACTAAAAATGCTCTTATTACTGTACGTTCATCCTTCTCGCTTACGTTAGACAGAAGCTGAAGACATAAATAAAAGAAAACGAATTACCACAGCCGTATTATCAAAGAATTTCATTCCTTGGCCCGTGTATCGTGGAGGCGATATAATACTAATTGTCGTAGACGGCATGCATCAGGAGTGAATTCCGTACCTCGCAAATAGTCATTTCTCACAACAGCCCATGAAACTAAACGTCTTCATCGTGCCTCACATCGTACAAAGTAGACAGTAGCTGACTGGAAGCGTACGCTGTTCGCCGACGAACTGAGATTTTGTCTCTTTTTGCAAATGATGCAAGTGAACCGACGACCCAGTACGTCGTTTATCTCGAAATGTGTAGCGTTTGTAGAGTTGGTTCTGAATCGCAGATTTTTCTTTCTGTTTATGGCTTGAGCCACTTATTCAAGCTGCCGTGAACATGAATCATCTGTGGGTAACGTGGAAGGATCCAGTGTCTTTGAGGCTATCTGCTGATAACGCTGTTATCTGTAGGAAGTGTTCAATATCAGAAGACTGAAATGAAATAGAAGAGAACCTACAGAAGATCATCGACTCGTACAAATTCTGACACTTGAATATGAACGTAAAAGTGGCATAGTACTGTTCGTTTACAAAAAATGGCTCTGAGCACTATGTGACTTAACACCTGTGGTCATCAGTCCCTTAGAACTTAGAACTACTTAAACCTAACTAAGCTAAGGACATCGCACACATCCATGCCCGACGCAGGATCCGAACCTCCAACCGTAGCAGTCGTGCGGTTCCGGACTGACCGCTTATAACAGCTCGGCCACCGATGCCGGCTGTTCGTTTACACTATTGGCAACAACTGAATGGGAAATTATCGTGAAATAGCTAAGAGTTACCGTCCGGAACGACGTAAAGTGAAATGATCGCGTTAAGCAAACAGCAGCAAAAGCAGAAGCCACACCGAAATTCATTGGGAGAACCATAAGGTAATGTAATTCATCCACGAAAGTGAAGAGATAGAGAACATCCAACGAAGAGCATCTCGTTTCAACGCAGGATCGTTCAGTCGGCGCAAGGGCATGACGAAGATACTCATTAAACCCCATTGCCAGACACTACAACACAGACGTGTTGCATCACGGAAAGGTTTACTGCTGAAATTTCGAGAGTGTACTCCCCAAGGAGAATGAGGGAATATATTACTTTGCTCCTGGTAAACCTTTCTGGGTATGAGGTCGTGGTCTACGAAACACTTCTGTTCCTAAGGTTTCGTTCAGAACTGCACTGGACCCCTTCAGAGGCGTTGCTCCGCCTTTGAGTCAGGAAACCTCTCCGCAGTGTCTCATGGAGTGAAGGCATGTGATACAGTTGATGGTGATCCGTCCGTCAGATGCGGATGTTAAGCTCGGCGACGTTCTTGATGCTATTTGAGAGGAGTAGGCTGTGTGCCGGCACTGCGTTTCACCCTGTCCCGTTTCTCATGACACCACACTACACACACTCTTAACAGCCACCTAAACTTATCAGATAAACTTATAAGTTCCCCACTGTGTGTTTCTGTATGAAATTTAACCCAGATTTACCTCTAACTTTTGTAAAGTCTAGAACTGTAACTATTCTCAGTACAACTCGTCTTTATATTAAATGAGCAACTTAAGTAAAACAATTATCTGGCCCTAATTAAAATTTCCACTTACTTCGCGTCTTGAGAACATTGTTGCAGATTTCTTAAAAGCACAATAGCAAACAGGAAGCAGGTAGTGGCTAAGTTAGATTTCTGTTTTTAAATACGAGGTTCGCTCATTAAGTAATGCCCCCCCCCTTTTTTTTAAAGCCATTAATACACATAGACAGACATCCTTCCTTTTGCTGTCTCCCAGTCAACAATGCATCACGACTTTACTTAAATTTACTCCCTCCAACATACATCTCACAGACTTGACTACGGCGAAAAATCAGAGAATTAAGAGATCATAAGGAGCTTTACCGACGTTTTTAGCATGTGCCATTTTTGAATCAAACAGCGAAGAGGCGAATAGGTAGCCCTACCAGAAGCAACCTCCACCACACTCAATAAAATGACTTGCGAAGTATAGGTAATGATGTAGATGCAGATGTGAGCATGCTGTGGACACTCAAATCTTCCATGGCAACAGGCGCATTCACAGTGCTACGTTCCTATACGGACAACGCTGAAGTGCCCTGTTGCACCTGGACTTTCCAGCTAAATTGCGTGTTCTTGATCTCATCTGGCCTGTAAGCGATCTACGACTCTTTTATACATCATGTGTCCGCCTTGTTAGGTGTAGGTTCACAGTGGCAGATTGCTAATCGAAAGTGTCCGGGGTCGATTCCCACCCGGGTTGGAGCATTTTTTATCCAAACGGGGAGTTGGTGTTGTGTTTTCCTTATCTTTCTACCGTCATAACTGAAACTAAAACCGTCTTCATGGCGCCACATGAAGAGTCTGAGCATATGTAACTTCGTTCAAGGAACCCCATAATGGTGAAGCTCTTTCAAAACCGTGTCCCCCCGGGGTTCACTGATAAAGCCACTGAGTACCTAACACACATAACGAATGCCATACTAAAACACCAACACTTCCCCGCCTTTTGGAAGACGGCCAAGGTCCTGATGTTCAGGAAGCCGGGGAAAGACCACAGCCTCCCACAAAATTACCGACCCATCAGTCTCCTGAGCTAGCTCAGCAAGATTGTTGAGAAGGTGATTCTCAAACTATCACTAGGCACTGCATAACAAATGACATCCTGAGACCGGAGCAGTTCGACTTCAGGAATCACCACTCCACTACACAACAACTCTTACAAGTCGTTGAACATATGACACATGGCTTCAACACAAACAAAGCAACAGGGGCGGTGTTCCTGGACATCGAAAAGGCTTTCGACCGTCTATGGCACAACGGCCTCATACGCAAACTCAGTGGCGCGGGGTTCCCCGACGGACTGGTGCGTCAGATAAACTCAGGATGGCTGTGTCATCTGCGTAGATTGCCATCGTTGTGTTGTGTGTGGCTGGGAGATGTTATGTAGAGTTTATGTCTGTAAGACAGGAGTTTCAACACTGACGTGCAGGGAAAACAATCAACACGACAAGGTATGCACGTGGGAGTACCGCAGGGAAGCATCCTAGGTCCTCTACTGTTTAACCTCTACATAAACTCTACATAACATCTCCCAGCCACACACAACACAACGATGGCAATCTACGCAGATGACACAGCCATCCTCACGCAAGATTGCAAACCATCAAACATTACGTCACGCTTACAGACCGCGCTCAGAGTGGCTGACCCTTGGTTGGAGAAATGGCGTGTTACAGTAAACGTCGACAAGTGCGAAGCCGTTCTGTTCACTAGAAGACCGAATCAATTGCGCAAACACCGATACTGCAGACCAATAACTCTACATGCACGCCCAATACGTTTCCGCGAGAAAGCCAAATACCTCAGTGTTTGGCTGGACTGGAAATTACTCTGGGGGGACCACATACAACACACGACCAAAGGAGCAAGCTCTACCCTATGCTCAACAGGCGTAGCACACTGAACAGAAGGGTGTCGAGGTCCATGTACACGACACTTATCCGACCCCTGATGACGTACGCAGCTCCTGTCTGGGGATACGCTGCGCCCACACGCGTGCGCCGTCTGCAGATCATACAAAACAAAGTACTCAAAATCATAAGCAATGCTCTACGATATACACGCATCGCGGACCCTCACCGGGAATACCGACTTGAGACTCTCTCGGAGGTAACCCACAAACTCACCACAAGACTATACAGAAACTACAGACAATCGCACAATCCGTTTATTCCGAATCCGGGGAACTACGACCACAACCATAGATGGAAACATAAAATACCAAGAGACATACTTGTAAAGACCTAACGTCTATGGCCAAGTACACGCAAACACAACGGTACAGGTGAGCCCCCGTTAACCAGACGCCATTACTGGATATCCAGCTGGAAAACACTTGCAGAATAACTGGCACCACGCAGAGAAGCCATACCGTACCCTACATCTGCATGTAGCTCCACACCCCCCCCCCCCCCCCACACACACACACAGTGAGATGATCTATGGCCGATCTCCTACTGCTATATAACGATCTTGATTGTTCCAGGAATGCAGTGCCAGCAGCAAACTAGGATACACCGTCATCGCCTGCCACGGTAATGATGCATGATACCCATACTAAAAAACCCAACCTTTCATGAACTATCGCAGCTAGAAAGCCACTACTGCTCTAACTACCCAACCCACTGTCGCAGAGGTTTTTTTCCCACAGCACGAGCCTTGGCACATTTCTTTTTTTTTTTTTTGCCTCTGTTCTTCAAATTGCTACCCTCATTCGCGTTTCGTCCACTATCTATAACCTGATGGACCGCGTTAATGCGCTGTCACAGCCCAGCATCCTGTGATCCACCTATTAGATAACTAACATGTTGACGGAGGTGACAATAGAACTTTTGGCTTGGTCACCACGTTGTAAGGGCGTGGTGGGGCCCCATCTCCGGGATACAATCATCAACGAGTAGCCTCATATGGCTATGTAGATTCTCTTCCTGTCCGAGCTGAGCTCATTATCACGGCTACAGATCGTGTAATACGTTATGAGCACGATGTTCCTGCGGCTGACTAACTTTTTGTCCGGTGTGCTTATAATATGTGTAACACTGACAAAGAGCCACAAGCTTTCTGTGTATAGGTTGCCCGTTTGTGGCGCGTCCAACGTGATGTGTCGTGAGCAACTGTGAATAATGCAAAGCAGCGCCGCCGTTCTCCGGTAATCAGAGCGAAATGCGTGGCACGCACGCCGGTCGCAGAGTGCGGTGCGACTAGAGCGAGCTTTATCGACAAGGCCATCTGTGGGGGCGACCGCACACCGGCTGGGCTATTCACACGCCTCTCTATTGACTCGCCGCACTGGCTTAATTATGGCATATGACGAATAACTGCCACTCAGGCCTCCAGCGACTCGTTCATTAATCTCTCATTACTGTGAAGAGGCGGTTTCACCGTGAAATAGCTTCCATATTCTGCAAAGCACTTTTTCAGCATTTTCCCTATTAGCATAGTCAGCGAATTTTTAGCTTACGCGAAGCTCAACTGCTAAACCCCATTCACGAATTCCCTGCTACACGCAATAGATGTGTATGTTGTTGCTGTCTGTGCGTAGACACGTTCGATGCAGCTCAGTATGCTAGTGTGTCCTGTGCAAATCTCTTCATTCCTGCATAACTGTGGCAACCCACATCCATCTGAATCTACTTCCTGTCGTCAAACCTCAGTTCCCCTCAACAGTTTTTGCCCTCCTAACTAAATTTACTATTCTTTAATGCCTCAGAATGTGTTCTGTCAACAGTTCCATCCTTTTAGTGTTTTTCTCCGCAATCCGATCCGGTACAATTTAGTTAGTTACTTCGATCTACCGTTGAACCGTGGGTGGCTTGTGTTCCCGTCACCATGTATTTTACACCCTGTTTTTAACGTATTTCCACCTCACGACGTTGATATAAATTACTATTGCCACTGAGTTGCTGCTTTGCTTGACCGCGACCAGCGCTAGCAGCGTGTATCGATATATCCCCTCTCGTAGTACTTTTGCTTGACTGCTATTACTTCCCGGTCGTTGTCGCTAACGAGTTCGGGTTGCGAGTTCGGCTCTGCCAGTCAGTTGGAACGAGTCTGGAGCGCAGTCCTGACCTGCCAGACAGGGTGTTTCAATCCGGGACTAGTGCAGTGAGGCTGGAGCAGCAGTGAGGTCTGCGTCGATATGGCTCGCTCGACCGTTGCCGCCACGCATCACTTGAGCCGGGCCACGGTCTTGGTGTTTCGTCGGTCGATCGTCCTACCGGACGACCCTTTTTTGGCTCGCCGATAGTTCGTGAGTCGGCTGTGTGTTTGTGTGCATCAACTCCCGATTTGTCTTCGGGTGTGTTTTGTTACTGTTGGGTATCGTTCAGGTCTTCGTGCAAGTGTTTGTCAGATTGTGTGTGTAGTTGGCGTTATTTCCCCTAACGACTATTTTAGATGTTGTGGGCATTTTGCGGCGAGTCGGTCGGTTGCTGCGGACCAGGGAAGTTATCTCTGCGTGGTGCAGTCTGCTGGGTCCGCTGGCGGTACCTGCGTAGTGTTGGAGCATGTGCGAAGCTGTCCGATCGCTACGAGCTTCGTGGTTCACCGACCCAGAGCGTCAAAGTTGATTAGTGGTTTCAGCTGCCCAAACCCCGTCCATTCATGTTGTGGTTGTTCGTTTCGGTGGTTCGCTGTTGGGGAGGTTTTCCTGTGAGCAACACCGAGTGTTTCTATTGATGAAAATTTTCTGCCTTGTGGCCGTTAGAGTTGGTTACCTGCCCTGGCCACTGACGTAAATTCAGGCAGTCATTTCCTCACGTGTTGTCACTGTCCAACATGGTGTGTAAATTTGACAGCTAATACGTACATCATTGTGGACTGTCACGTTCGTAACCTTTTGTATTTGAGTTCTCATGTGCTGATTGATGGCAAGCAAGTCGTTGTGTCAGTTGGTCCGTGGCTGACCCCTGGTTGGGATCTGACGGATCAAGTATAGCTGGGCTCACCACCTGTCTCCCCTAAGTGAACGAGGGCAGACCGACCTCCCTGGAGGCTTATGTGTGCCGTTGTCTTTATTGTCGTTGCCACCGGTGTTTAATTATCTGTTTTCAGCTACTTAAAATTTAAGGTTTATAGTTTGTTTTTTTTAATTTTGGAAAATTCTTAAAATTATCTTCCAAGCTTAAACATTGCGGTCTCCTGCCTTTAAAAATTATGGTAATATATTTTAAAATTTTGGAACTTAATTGTGGCCTTAGGCCATTTGTATAGCACCTTTCACATATTTGTTCTATCTATTTTGCCTTGAGGCTTTCCAGTTAACTGTGATATATATGTTTTTCTTAATTACTTTATTTGCTATTTTAATTGCAGTTTTATCTTGTTGATTTTTAAGATTTCTTGTTTCGACGCCTTCAGCTTTCAAAGAGTTGCTTTTGGTAAAGGTTCGACTATGTGTCGCTTTGGTTGTAAATGTGTTATTAAATTACAATATATTATAATTAGAAGGTGAAACTGACCCCAACCTTATTTGGCCCTTTCCACAACCCTAATTACCTTTCTGCCCAGCGAGATTAGCTGGCGTCTCAACCCATTCTTCTGAAACACTATATCTGAAGCGCATCTACTTTCTTCTTCCTTATATTCATTGCTACGGCACTTCTGCTTAGCTATGGCAACCCACATCCCCCTGAATCTACTTCCTGTCGCCAAATCTCGGTCTCCCTCAACAGTTTTCGCCCTCCGCACTCCCCGCCCCCCACCCTCCTGCCTCATATGAGGCTTTTCTTCATACAAATAGCTTCAGGAAAGACGTTATTCCATTTAAATTACACTGAGGTGACAAAAGTGATGGCATATTTCCTACTCTCGAGTCAGACCTCCTTCTGCCCGGCTTAGTGCAGCAACTCGAAGTGGAACGGACTCAATAGGTTGTTGCAGGTCCCCTGCAGAATTAATGAATCGTGCTGCCACTGTAGCGGTCCATAATTGAAGAAGTGTTGCCGGTGCAGGATTTTGCGCACAAACTGACCCTGGGTTATATCCCGTGAAAGTTGGACAGCTTGATGAAATTCATGTCGGGCGATCTGGATGGCCAAACCATTCTCTCGAATTGTCCAGAATGTTTTTTAAACTAATCGCGAACAATTATGGTCCGGTGACAAGGCGCATTACCATCCATAATAATTCTGTCGTTATTAGGGAACATCTCGTCCATGAATGGCTACGAGTGGTCTCTATGCAGGCGAAAATTCAGCGGACCCACCCCATTCTATGTAAACACACACCACAGCTTTATGGAGCCACCACCAGCCTGCACCGTGTCTTCTTGACAGCTTGGCTTTGTGGGTCTGCGCCACTCTCGAACCTACCCTCAGCTTTTACCAACCGAAATCGTGACTCATCTGACCAGACCCCGGTTTTCCAACAGTCTAGGGTCCAACCAATACGGTCAGGAGCCCTGAAGAAGCGCTGCTGGCGGTGTCGTGCTGTTAGCAAAGGCATTCGCGTCTTTCGTCTGCTGCCATAGGCCGAAGCCAGATTTCGCCGCACTATCCTAACGGATGCGTTTATCGCACGCTCCATTTTCATTTCTGCGATTATTTCATGTAGCGTTGCTTGTCTGTTACCACTGGAACTCTATGTAAACGCAGCTGCTCTCGGTAGTTAACTGAAGGCCGTTGGCCACTGCGTGGGAGGTAATGCCTCAAATGTATTCTCGGCACACTTTTGGCACTGCGGATTGCAGAATATTGAATTCCGTAACGATCCCCGAAATGGACTGTTCCATGCGTCTAAATACAACTACTACTTCCGCGTTCAGAGTCTGTTAATTCCCGTCATGTGGCCACAATCACATCGGAAGCCTTTTCCAATGAATCATGTGGGTACAATTGACAACTCTGCCAATGCTCTGGCCTTTTATACGTTGTATACGTGATGCTACCGCCATCTGTATCTGTGCACATCGCTATCCCATGACCTTTCCCACCTCGATATAGTATTAGATGCATAAGTATTTCTCTTTCTCAGAAACAATTTTCTGCTGTTACCAGTCCTCATTTTTCATTCTCTATACTTCGGCCATCGTCAGTTACATTGTCGGGCAAGTAGCAAAACTGACCTATGTATTTTTTTTAGTGTCTCACATAATTCCCTCATCATCATCTCTCAGTTTCGCTCTACATTACCCTTGTTGACATTGAGCGTATATTTATTTCAATACTTTTTGTCATCAGTTAGGAGCGACAGCGATCAAAGAAAAAAAACTCTGGTCTTCCAAGTCCTTTTTTACCGCCTTTGACAGCAGTGCGACGTCATCTGCAAACCTTGCATTTTTTTCCTTCCTTCCTGAATTTTTATTATCTCTCCAACTTTCTCTGTGTTTTACTTTGCTGCTTGCTCAGTGTACAGATTGAATTACATTGGGTATCAGTTACAGCAGTGCCTCAGTCCCTTTTCATCTAAAGTTTCACTATAATGTTATCCTCTGTCTTATAACTGCAGTCTCATTTACGTGTAGTTTCTAGATAACATTCCACTCTTTGTGTTTCATCCCTGTTACTTTGAGAGTGTCAAAGGGTCTGTCGCAGCCGTGCTCTCAAAAGCTTTCTATAAATGTATAAATGTTATAAAAATGGATTTACGTTTCTTAAGTCTATCTCGTAAGATAGGTACTACGGTGAGTATTCCTCTCGTGATCATAGATTTTTCCGGACCAAAACTGATCTTCTCCGAGATTGACATCTACCAGTTGTTCCATTCATCTGTAAATAATTTGTGTTAAAATTTTGCAACCTTGACCTATTACACTGACCGTTCGCCAATTTTAATACCTGTCTGTACCGTCTTTGGAAATGATATGATGGACACTCGTTTAAACACCTCACTGAAATGTACAGAAGAGCACCTGAACACAGCTAATCATGGACAGCACGTTGCATCCGCTCCCTACCCAAAGTAGACTTGTTTTAAATATAGTAGCTACATAATAGAAAAAAATATTATTGCTTTCAAAAGTTTTAATTCATTGCTGTAACGCCCTGAAAAATAATTACATTATTTTCCTAAATTTGCAGAAAGAATAACATTTTAAACGTTTGTCTGGTCAGATAATTATTTGTTTCACTCACTATTTTGTTTGAATTTTCTAATTTTGAGAAGACCGAAGGAGCGACCTGTTTACTTGCTAAAAACGTTCAACAGCCTAAATCGCATCAATATTTATTTATTTAAGACAGCCGGTTTCGACACATTAATTGTAAGCAACACATTATAATAGGTTTGTTATAACTTAACTAAAATGTTAGAAAACATAAAGCACCTTGTGCAAATGGTCACCTCTATATACATGTATCGCAGATGTTGTTTAACGAGCTATGAGAAGAACATATATATATATATATATATATATATATATATATATATATATATATATATATATATATAGGATGGTCCATTGTTAGTGACTGGGCCAAATATCTCACGAAATAAGCATCAAACGTTCAACTACAAAGAACGAAACTCATCTAGCTTGAAGGGAAAACCAGATGGTGCTATGGTTGGCCCGCAAGATGGCGCTGCCATGGGTCAAACAGATATCAACTGCGGTTTCTTAAAAATTAGGAAACCCCGTTTTTTATTACATATTCGTGTAGTACGTAAAGAGATATGAATGTTTTAGTTGGACCACTTTTTTCGCTTTGTGATAGATGGTGCTGTAATAGTCACAAACGTATAAGTACGTGATATCACGTAACATTCCACCAGTGCGGACGGTATTTGCTTCATGATACATTACCCGTGTTAAAATCGACCGTTTACCAATTGCGGAAAAGGTCGATATCGTGTTGATGTATGAATAATGTGACCAAAATGCCCAACGGGCGTGTGCTATGTATGCTGCTCGGTATGCTGGACAACATCATCGGAGTGTCCGGGTCGTTCGCCGGATAGTTACGTTATTTGAGGAAACAGGAAGTGTTCAGCCACATGTGAAACGTCAACCACGACCTACAACAAATGATGATGCCCAAGCAGGTGTTTTAGCTGCTGTCGCGGCTAATCCGCACATCAGTAGCAGACAAATTGCGCGATTGTCGGCAATCTCAAAAACGTCGGTGTTGAGAATGTTACATCAACATCGATTGCACCCGCATCATATTTCTATGCACCAGGAAGTACGTGGCGTGTACAGTTCTGCCACTGGGCACAAGACGAAGACAGATTTTTTGCACGCGTTCTATTTAGCGACGAAGCGTCATTCACCAACAGCGTTAACGTAAACCGGCATAATATGCACTATTGGGCAACGGAAAATCCACGATGGCTGCGACAAGTGGAACAACAGCGACCTTGGCGGCTTAATGTATGGTGCGGCATTATGGGAGGAAGAATAATTGGCCCACATTTTATCGATGGCAGTCTAAATGGTGCAATGTACGCACCTACGTTACTACAAGATGTTTCTCTGTATGACAGAATGGAGATGTACTTCCAACATGATGGCACATAGCTCGCGTGCGGTTGAAGCTGTATTGAATAGCATATTTCATGACAGGTGTATTGGTCGTCAAAACATCATACTAAGGCCCGCAAGTTCACCGGATCTGACGTCCCCGGATTTCTTTCTGTGGGGGAAGTTGAAGCATATTTGCTATCGTGATCACCGACAACGCCTGACAACAGGCGTCAGCGCATTTGAATGCATGTGCGAACATTACGGAAAGCGAACTGCTAGCTGTTGAGAGGAATGTCGTTACACGTATTTCCAAATGCATTGAAGATGACGGTCATCATTTTGACCATTTATTGCATTAATGTGGTATTTACAGGTAGTCACGCTGTAACAAAAGAAATGGCTCTGAGCACTATGCGACCTAACTTCTGAGGTCATCAGTCGGCTAGAACTTAGAACTAATTAAACCTAACTAAACTAAGGACATCACACACATCCATGCCCGAGGCAGGATTCGAATTGCGGCCGTAGCGGTCGCTTGGCTCCAGACTGTAGCGCCTAGAACCGCACGGCCACTCCGGAAGGCCACGCTGTAACAGCTTGCGTTCTCAGAAATGATAAGTTCACAAAGGTACATGTATCACATTGGAACAAGCGAAATAAAATGTTCAAACGTACCTATGTTCTGTATTTTAATTTTAAAATCCTACCTGTTACCAACTGTTCGTCTAAACCTGTGAGTCATATGTTTGTGACTATTACAGCGCCATCTATCACAAAGCGAAAAAAGTGGTCCAACTAAAACAATCATATTTCTTTACGTACCACACGAATATGCAATAAAAATGGGGGTTCCTATTTTTAAAAAACTCTGTTGATATCTGTTTGACCTATGGCAGCGCCATCTAGCGGGCCAGCCATAGCGCCATCTGGTTTCCCCCTTCAAGCTAGACAAGTTTCGTTCTTTGTAGTTTTTTCGTTTGGCCTGATCACGATCAATGGACCACCCTGTGTGTGTGTGTGTGTGTGTGTGTGTGTGTGTGTGTGTGTGTGTGTGTCTCTGCGGGGTATCTTTACGACTGGTAACTGTGTATCTACCATATATGCAATGTTATCTTTTGTATTGTAGCTAGGTTTAAAAAGGTTTTTTATAAATTTTTTAGCCATAGAATTGGAGCGAAATTTATTTCATTATTTAACAGACTTGAGCGACATAGCTCGAAACAGATAATTTGGAAATAAAAAGCGGCAATTTGCAGATCGATGAAATTACGCAGTTTTGTATAAGGTATATGAGTTACTGCAGGGAATTGAAACCAGTCCTCGTTCATTATTATTTTAACTCAAACCAGATACAGCTGTAGTTTTTTTACTACTCTATATCAATTTCAAAGTGCTGAGGCTTCAACGACACGGACGTAACGTGTTAATCCTGTCGCAAGACATCCGCAACTATACTTGGTCACCATAAGCCAGCAACATTTGGCATTTCAGCCGATCTTGTCAGTCGAGCTATAGGTATACCAGATGATGCTTTCTTACGGTGACCAGATATACCTGCGGATGTATAAGACATCTGAAGATGAATGGTTAGTGCCTTGAAATTGATTGTAAACTGTCAAACAGCGATAATGACAATTGGACATAAAACATTAATAAATGAATATTTAGCACCTGATGCCCCCAATTCTTCCAACGGTATGGAAACCACAAATTAGTTTACTAGGTTTCATGTTTTTCTAAAGACAGAATAAGACTTCACTCTGTGTAAGAAACGTTCCATTTTAACGCAAAGCAAAACACTATTGGGGCAATACGCCTCACTCTCTACGCAACACAACACGCATTGTAGATCAGAGTTCGCATTTTACTAAACATGATACATCACAGCTTACGAATGTACCATGCTTGCAGAAGAAACCCACATAAAATGTTCATTCAGTAGTAATATCTCTTAAAACTCTTCGTAGTAGGAGGATTATATTATTATATCTTCTACCCTTATTTTTCTGAGAAGCAAACACGTCATAGTTTACGCAACAGTTCATGATCGGACGGTCGTATGTCAGTGTCCAACGGGCAGAATGTTTCGGCAAGGGAGCACTTTGCCATCACCAGTTGCTCTGACGAAATGACTGCTTAGGGACCGGTGTAGTGCTTTTATCTTCCCCCCCCCCCTCTCCCTGTGATCTGCCACTCTGTCTGCTGTCCGCGTTCAGCATCCCCTCTCCCCACGCCTCTTGCCAACACGTTGCTCCTTCGTAACTCCGTGCCCAGGCACGCGTACTGGCGGCATCTCGTTGTTCCTCCTCAAGTACCTGAAGTTCCCTGAAATCAATTCGTTGTGAGGTATCTCCTTCGTTTTCTTAATCAGACTAATTGAGGGCACCCATGTCTTAATAATGATGTAACCACTACGACAGCTGGTTAGCGGTTCTCTTACTCCAATCCCAATAGATTCTTTAATGGGACAATTCCAGAAGTTAGACGCCTCTGCCAGAAGCTGACTGTGGTCGTAATCCAGTCCTCATAATGCCAATAGGCAATGATTCGTGACTGCCAGCTTGGTAGGCTGCTGCAGGCCGGTATGCTGTTTCTGTTCTCGGCAACGATCTCCGGCAGGACGGCCCGTCTGACCTGCATATGTCTTGCCACATACTCATGGTATCTGACAGGTCCCGGATTTCCATAGTCCGAGATTGTCTGTGGTATACTGTACCCGTTGGATGTTGACATTCGGCCATTTACCGGTGAACTTTTTGGTCATGATGCATGACAGGTGAAGATGAAGAGCCACGTGTGTACAGCTCCTTAACTTTCTCTTCAACATGGTCCCTCATACTGAAAATTCCTTCTGCTTAATTATTTTTGGGTCGCTTGACAGAATGTTAATTTTACTCTAAAATTAATAAGGACACAAAGGAATTACTGACATTGGCTGCGAGCAGTAATGACTGGCTGGGGAAAACTGAAAATTTGGAAATTTCTGATGGACCGTGATTTGAACACGTGTTTCGTGCTTACTACGCAGATCCTCTGACCACCTTCTATTTTTCTTTTTTAACCTTCGTGGCGCCCAAAGGGAAGGCTGGGGGAAAAAGTGAGCAGAGGTCACAACCCGAGACCTGGCCAGCATGTCGGCCCCGCCTTCTCCCTCCCCCCCCCCCCCCGCCAGCGACCAACGAAAGTATAGGGAACGTGGATAGAGATACAAAGAACATCAATGATTCATTTATCTATTAATTTTCTTTCTTGTATGTTTCTAATTTTTAGAAACACCATCGTGATTACCAGGAAACCGGCGTCGCTTTGAAGGAGTGGCAAGTCGCCATCCTCGGTAAGACTATTGACGCATAGTTCTTCAGGGAAGAACATTCCGAAGAATAACTGATTCTAAGAGTGCAAAAGGCGTGGATGAACTCCTCATTGCAGTAATACCTCAATTCTGGGGTGGGCTAAGAGAGACACTACATAGGAAATCGGAGAAGAATTGTCTGTATTTGGGATTGTGGATAACGGCACAATGTTCAGTTCTAAATATAGGGAACGGATGACCTCAGATGTTAAGTTCCTTAGTGCTTACAGCCATTTGAACCATTTTTAAAGAGACATCCTACCAGGCGCTGACGGAGGCCGCAGAGCAGAGCAACGGTTCCATGGAGAGCAAGTGTTTCATGGGAAAAAAACATACAACAGTGCAGAGAGCGAGTGGCCTTCATGCATCGAATGATGAATCGAGATGGGGGGAATAAGACGGGCATTATAGAGTGTACGGGATGTAGCCCCACAAAAAAGACGAATTACGACATAGACAGTAGTAAAAGGGTATCCCTTATGGCGGAGCACCCATTCCCGGTAACTGTGATGGACGCATCTGAACGCCTGGCTGAAGCCAAGAGCTACAGAAAGTTCAGGCACACGACGAACATGGGCAAGAGCGATTATCTTCCGATAGCTACAGAGGGTAGTGCAAATGTTATTTGCACCTTCCAGAGAGGTTTTATCAGGAGAAACCACGAACTGGGTCGTCTGTTTAAGAGTTTAAGCCGTGCAGCCAACAGCCAGGTAAAGAGCTTCTTGTAACTGTTGATCAACATCAAGGGGTGGCATTTGCATATCCGTGAGGTAACCCAAAAACCTGTGAATGAGAACAAGGAGACGGTCGAGGAAACCGTCTGGGATATGCATGAGAGACGACGTAAAGTCCCGATAAATTTCCATTTACACTGCCGCATTTAGGTGATGAAATGTCCCATAAAACTCCAGTGGGAAGCCGTCAAGGCCAGGCAACTTGCTAGTGGAACCCACCTGGATAGCATCAAGGACTTCGTCTTTTATGACGGTGGCAAGCAGATCCATCGTTGCATCCCTAGGAGCGGAGCCAAACGAAAGTCGGGAAATAGGCATAATGTTGGCATGGTGGTGACGTTGTGCAGAGTACAGCACAACATAATGTGCATGGAGGCCAGAGCCTGTATCGTGTTGGGTATCTAGACATCGCCATCATAGACCGTTAGGACATTTATCGAAGTTTTCCGTCGGTGGTGGCGTTCCGCTATCACATTGTACATAGATGGACACTCCTGCGCTAAACTGTCGCGTGTGCGCTCAGCGACCATAGCTCCTTCAAAGTGACGGCGAGAAAAGGATGTGAGCTGTGCGTTGGCCCGAATCATCACCTGGCGCTCTGGCGAATACATCATAGTACATTTCCAGTGATTGGTGAAATAGAAATCCTAGATTCGTCGCCGCCACGCCGCGCCGTCCATTCCATAAACAATCATGGCATTGTGGAGAATAGGCTTTGCGCAAAGGACCCACCATGAGAGGGCATACTGATATGCATTACAGCGTCGACGACAAACTGTCCACGTGGTCTCGATGAGCTGCCATCAGTCAGGTGAAGTCGCTATTTACGATGTTGTTGCGTCAACATGTGAACTGCGGAAATCCATGTTCCAGAATGTACAATGAACGGTGTGCTCCGGAACACTTGTGTGTGCACCAGCATTGTGCGCTTTCGGCAGAGATGCCACAGATCACCACTTATCCTATTTTGTAGAGCAGACAAGTCTCTGAACCTCAAGTTGTGTGGAGAGTCGTAGTAGCTTTACTACCCTCCTGTCTCTTTCCGTGGATGCTCACGACAGTAGCATGTGAACATTCGACCAGCTTCGCCATTTTTGAGATACTGGTTCACATGCTCTGCGTAATAACAATCTTAACGTCAAAGTAGTTTATCTCAATGGATTTCCCCATTTGCAGCCGATATCTTCGCTTAGGGTCATCCCCCGTCCGTGACTGCACCGCCTAAACTTGTTACCACGTTACCTGCCCTCAACGCCACCAGGCGGTATCCAGCGTCGCGGTGGTGGGTGGTCATAATGGCTTGGCTGACCAGTGTTGTAGATGTAGAAACACTGACGAGAAAATTTCGCCGTGATAGGCAAAATTTCGGTTACACGATAAATCAGTCTAATCTAACAGACGTAAATTCAACTAAATACCTAGGTAATACAATTACGAACAACTTAAATTGGAAGGAACACATAGAAAATGTTGTGGGGAAAGCTAACCAAAGACTGCGTTTTATTGGCAGGACACTTAGAAAATGTAACAGACCTATTAACGAGACTGCCTACACTAAGCTTGTTCCTCCTATTTTAGAATACTGCAGCGTGGTGTGGGATCCTTACCAGATATGAGAGACGAAGTACATCGAAAAAGTTCAATGAAAGGCAGCACGTTTTGTATTACCGCGAAATATGTGAGAGAGTGCCACAGAAATGATACAGGATTTCGGCTGTAAATCATTAGAAAAAAAAGGCGTTTTTCATTGCGACGGAATCTTCTCACGTAATTGCGAACACCAACTTTCTCCTCGGAATGCGAAAATATTTTTTGGACGCCGACCTACAGGAACGATCACCACGATAAAATAAGGGAAATCAGAGGTCGTACGGAAAGATATAGGTGTTCGTTCTTTCGGTGCGATGTACGTAATTGGAATAATAGAGAATTGTGAAGGTGGTTCGATGAACCCTCTGCCAGGCGCTTGAATGTGATTCGCCAAGTATCGATGTAGCTGTAGATGTTGAGAAGTTCACATTTATTGCAGCATTTCCACGTGCAGTGGGTAAATTATTGTTTGAAATCTTGGAATTTTCAGAAAGATTAAACTCTTAAACACTTCGTTGAAAGTCTCGGGAGTAATGTAAACAGCTTCGTGGAGAGTCTCACAATAATAAAGTAATATAAACAATGCGGCTCTAAAATTCATTCATTTAAACCACGTTGGATGACTTCCGCAGATACAAAGGAAAAAATTTTGAATGAGAACACGTCTCGTGAAGGTGCTTTTTGCTTTAGCTAAATACTTTACTACACCTTTCATGTTATGTTCAACGAGGTTAGTACTACATTTCTTGCCTTACTACCTTACTAAAAGATAGCTCCTGCCGTATGTTGGCAGTAGCAATGAATATATTTTGGAGTTTCTTATTGTTATTTGCACATTGTCTCCCTTAACGTGCAATCTGGATATATATGCAGCCTTCCCCATTTACTTTTTTCACTCTAAATATACATACGTTTCAATAAGACATATAAATTTGTTTCCAACAACACGAATACTTATTACAAGGTGACAAAATAATGACGAACTCTTTCCACGGTAAAATCGTCATTTTGGATTAACTTCTACACTCCTGGAAATTGAAATAAGAACACCGTGAATTCATTGTCCCAGGAAGGGGAAACTTTATTGACACATTCCTGGGGTCAGATACATCACATGATCACACTGACACAAGCACAGGCACATAGACACAGGCAACAGAGCATGCACAATGTCGGCACTAGTACAGTGTATATCCACCTTTCGCAGCAATGCAGGCTGCTATTCTCCCATGGAGACGATCGTAGAGATGCTGGATGTAGTCCTGTGGAACGGCTTGCCATGCCATTTCCACCTGGCGCCTCAGTTGGACCAGCGTTCGTGCTGGACGTGCAGACCGCGTGAGACGACGCTTCATCCAGTCCCAAACATGCTCAATGGGGGACAGATCCGGAGATCTTGCTGGCCAGGGTAGTTGACTTACACCTTCTAGAGCACGTTGGGTGGCACGGGATACATGCGGACGTGCATTGTCCTGTTGGAACAGCAAGTTCCCTTGCCGGTCTAGGAATGGTAGAACGATGGGTTCGATGACGGTTTGGATGTACCGTGCACTATTCAGTGTCCCCTCGACGATCACCAGAGGTGTACGGCTAGTGTAGGAGATCGCTCCCCACACTATGATGCCGGGTGTTGGCCCTGTGTGCCTCGGTCGTATGCAGTCCTGATTGTGGCGCTCACCTGCACGGCGCCAAACAAGCATACGACCATCATTGGCACCAAGGCAGAAGCGACTCTCATCGCTGAAGACGACACGTCTCCATTCGTCCCTCCATTCACGCCTGTCGCGACACCACTGTAGGCGGGCTGCACGATGTTGGGGCGTGAGCGGAAGACGGCCTAACGGTGTGCGGGACCGTAGCCCAGCTTCATGGAGACGGTTGCGAATGGTCCTCGCCGATACCCCAGGAGCAACAGTGCCCCTAATTTGCTGGGAAGTGGCGGTGCGGTCCCCTACGGCACTGCGTAGGATCCTACAGTCTTCGCGTGCATCCGTGCGTCGCTGCGGTCCGGTCCCAGGTCGACGGGCACGTGCACCTTCCGCCGACCACTGGCGACAACATCGATGTACTGTGGAGACCTCACGCCCCACGTGTTGAGCAATTCGGCGGTACGTCCACCTGGCCTCCCGCATGCCCACTATACGCCCTCGCTCAAAGTCCGTCAACTGCACATACGGTTCACGTCCACGCTGTCGCGGCATGCTACCAGTGTTAAAGACTGCGATGGAGCTCCGTATGCCACGGCTAACTGGCTGACACTGACGGCGGCTGTGCACAAATGCTGCGCAGCTAGCGCCATTCGACGGCCAACACCGCGGTTCCTGGTGTGTCCGCTGTTCCGCGCGTGTGATCATTGCTTGTACAGCCCTCTCGCAGTGTCCGGAGCAAGTATGGTGGGTCTGACACACCGGTGTCAATGTGTTCTTTTTTCCATTTCCAGGAGTGTATGTTTCTTTTACTTTCTTGGCAGAAAATTCGCTAAAATAACTATTTTGTAGGTCTGATGATGATATGAAGATATTTTGCAGCAGTAAAAATGAAGCATTACGTTCCTTTCCACTTTTTTTTTAAGTTTAAATATCTCTCCAAAGAGCTCCGTAATACTTTTTCCCAGTTTCACTCTCGACGCCAGAGGTGCAAAATGGTGCTATAAATCTGTAAATGGCAGAAACTGCCTTGAGATGCTTGGTTCGTCTGACCAGAAATACCACACAGAAAAGTCCCTATTAGAAGTGCACTTTCTCTTCATAGCTTTGTCGCAGATCTACTTATTAATTACTATGTTTCTCGTATTTGTATGTGCTACTCCATTAGCATAAATCCCTGTTTTTAAATATAGTTTTATTTAATAAGACTATGATAAAACGTGGTTCATTGTTTAAAGACCCTTGTGACTGTGTCGCAGAAGAAGCTGAGTAGCACCGTCGTGTTGTGGTTATGGTACTAAACTGTGTAATGGAGTGTCGTGAGTTCAAAACTCCCCTCGACTGGTCAATTTTAATTTCTATATTCGGTTCGAGTACATTTTAGAAGTATCCATAAATCTCAAGAATCATTGTACCGGAATGTTCTATAGCTGTATATATACTGTATGTGTTCTGGCCGGAGGCAGTTCGTTCCGCGCAATTTGTACGTGCAAATGCTGAATAAACCTTCGTTAAGTGAAGTTAGTGTTCGTCATTCATCTCATTACTGCTTCTTCTACCTGACATTATTAGTCCAGATGAAAATGAAGATCTTTAACTCACCGGAATGTATTTAGAACGATAGGGCCCACCTGTGTGGTTAACTGAAAAGAATTCAGTGCATTATAACCTTCCTGCCCGTACCGTTACCGAAGTAAGAGAAATTTGAGCTGCGTTTGTGTTAGTCGACTTCGATGCAGAGTCGTGCGTGGATGACACGTATTGCCATGACCAAGTTCAATAATATTTGAGAAAGTATCGCTGATGCAGTTTCTTCAGTTGCCTCATCTCAGAACACAGACGTTGTGCGTAATAAGAATCAATGTTGTTTCTGTTACTATGACTTTCTTTAAGTTATTTTTGTACATGGTCTATTTGGAAAGGGCCCAACAAGTGATATTCGAATCCACCGTATTTCGAAGTCTGGGTTATTTAGACGAAAAAAAGGAAGAGATGACCATAGGTCATTTGAGATTCGAAAGAAATCTGTGGGACAATTATGCAGCTCACGAAAGCTTAGAGTACCGAGGCCTGCAGTCTTTCTCCTTCACTTAGTAAGCGAACAGAATAGAAGAGAAACCCGCACGGTAATATTGGAAATTGGTAAGAAGCACTCTCCTGGACGCACTGTGAAGCAATAAAAAGAAAAAAGTGGGAACTAAGTGTTTAACACCCCCCCTCCCCCTCGAAAAGAGGATGTTGTGTCTGTAGATGCATGTGTGGCAGGATTGAAGTTTAAATAAAATAATCTTGGGTGTAAGGCACAGTAATTATAAAACACCAAAACAACTCTTAGTCGCACTGAGGAGTACCGCCGAAAACACAGTCGGAACTTATGTCTTTCACTCACATCGGTCCTCTTCAGTGTGGCTATCTATTGGTCGCCCCGAAGGAAACATCTCCAAACACAGACGAAACGTCCGTGATGTAGCTGTTTAACGTTTTTACAATGAAGCAAGGGTGATAACACTAAGAGTGCATTCCACTGTCAAATGCAGAGGAGAGAGCGTATAGGTGGAAAGAATACATTGATAGCCTCTATGAGGGGGAAGATTTGTCTGATGTAGTAGAAGAAGAAACAGGAGTCGATTTAAAAGACATAGGAGATCCAGTATTAGAATGAGAATGGAGGACTTAAGGTCAAATAGGGCAGAAGGGATAGATAACATTCCATCACAATTTCTAATATCATTGGGGAAGTGGCTACAAAAAGACTATTCAAGTGTGTAGAATAAATGAGTCTGGCGACATATCACCTGACGTTGGAACAGCATCATCCACACAATTCTGAAGATGGCAAGATCTGACAAGTGCGAGAATTACCGCACAATCAGCTAACAGCTCATGCATACAAGTTGCTTACAAGAATAATATTCAGAAGAATGGAAAAGAAAATTGAGGGTGCGCTAGATCAGTTTGGCTTTAAGAAAGGTAAATGCACGAGGGAGGCAATTCTGGCGTTGCGGTTAATAATGGAAGCAAGACTAAAGAAAAATCAAGACACTTTCATAGGAATTGTCGACCTGGAAAAAACGTTCGACAATATAAAATGGTGCAAGATGTTCGAAATTCTGAAAAATGTAGGGGTAAGCTATAAGGAGAGACGGGTCATATACAATATGTACAACAGCCAAGAGGGAATAATAAGAGTGGACGACCAAGAACGAACTGCTCGTATTACAGAGGGTGTATGACATGGATGTACCCTTTCGCCCCTACTGTTCAGTCTGTACATCGAGGAAGCAATGACGGAAATAAAAGAAAGGTTCAGGAGTGGAATTAAATTTCAAGATGAAAGGATGTCAGTGATACGATTCGCTGATGACATTGCTATCCTGAATGAAAATGAAGAAGAATTACATGATATGCTGAACGGAATGACCAGTCCAATGAGTACAGAGTGTAGATTGCGAATAAATCGAAGAAAGACGAAGGTAATGAGAAGTAGCAGAAATAAGAACAGCAAGAAACTTAACACCATGATTGATGGTCACGAAGTAGATGAATTAAGGAATTGCCGGCGGCGGTGGTCTAGCGGTTCTAGGCGCTCAGTCCGGAACCGCGCGACTGCTACGGTCGCAGGTTCGAATCCTGCCTCGCGCATGGATGTGTGCAATGCCCTTAGGTTATTTAGGTTTAAGTAGTTCTAAGTTCTGGGGGACTGATGACCACAGCAATTGAGTCCCGTAGTGCTCAGAGCCACTTGAACCAATTAAGGAATTCTGCTACCTTGGCGGTAAAATAACCAATAACGGACGGAGCAAGGAGGACATCAAAAGTAGTGTAGCAATGACGAAAAAGGCATTCCTGACCAAGAGAAGTCTACTAATATCAAATATCAGCCTTAATTTGAGGAAGAAAATTATGAGAATGTACTTCTGGAGGGACAGGATGATAGGAAATCTGTTAAGACATGAGGGAATGACTTCCATGGTACCAGAGGGAACCGTAGAAGTAGATTGTGCTGAACTTTTCGAGACTTTTTAGAAACAAGTGTGTCGCTTCCAATACTTTATATGGCCCACCCGGGTAGCCGCGCGGTCTAACGCGCTGCTTCTGGAACGGGGAGACCTGCCGGTCCCCTGCACGAATCCGCCCGGCGGATAAATGTCGAGGTCTGGTGGGCCGGGAAGCCTGTGGATGGTTATTAAGGTGGTATTCCATCTGCCTCGGCGTATGCGAGCTGCTTCCCCTTATTCCGCCTCACACTATGTCCGCGATCGCTGTGCAAACACGGTCTCCACGTACGCCGTAATTACTCTACCACGCGGACGTTTTGGGTTGCACTCATCTGGTATGAGACGTTCCTGGGAGTGGGCGAAGGGGGGGGGGGGGGGGGGGGAATCTACGGGGGCCGAACTGCACAATAACCCTGCGTTCGGTGTGGAGCGGGTGGACTGCTGGTGCCTGTTGTGGGGTTGTTAACCACCGAGCGCTATGGCTGGACGAAGCCTCTCCGTCGTTTCTAGGTCCCTGGTTCAATACACACAATACACAATACTTTATATTGTAGAAATAACATTCTGGTTTCTGTGTTTAGTACATAAGGTGTACCGAAATAAAAATCTGAACATGAGTAGACCATTCATCGGAGCGAAACAAGAAGACGACAATCGTCTGTGATAGGAAAATGTGGCGATTTTTGAAAAGGGCATGGATTTTTCTTCAAAAGCAAAGGTCTGAAATAAATGAGATACTTCAAGTGGTATTGGATGATAACGGCTTGTCCTTTTAGAAATGAAGTAGTTTCTACAAAGTAATGTTTGAATATTGGTTTTCAGTAAAATGGGAAACGAAATCCCATAATATCAGACAGAAACGATATTTCGTTGCGATCTGTCGCGGTGGTGAAATGTCCTAATTAGACATATGGCCTGAACTGCTTTGTGACTCACAGTCAGAATTCAAGCATTTAGGAGCAACAAGTTTATTACAGAATGGTTTTTCACTCTGCAGCGGAGTGTGGACTGATATGAAACTTCCGGGAAGATTAAAACTGTTTGCCGGACCAGGATTCGAACACGGGACAAACGTAATACTAAGACACACAGGAATTAAAGACATTAGCTGCCAGTGGGAATTCATTTAAGTAAATGGCTTACCTGGCAGATTGCGACTACATGGACTATCCTAAGCAACAGACACTGTTTATATAATTAACGTGAAGGTGGCGAATAATCGCTTCAGTGCCGATGCACAACAAGCTCAAACTCATACAGGAATTGCCGAAATGCATCGAATAACGAGGATAATGAGAAAGGGGCACATCAATAGTGTGGTTGTGGGTCTGACGAGAGGCGTCCTCAGGTAGTCCGTGCAGTTGCGCTGACCACTATGTCCGGATGAGACAGTTGTCATCGCATCTACCTAGTAAGCAGGGGACCCGGGTTAAACAAAACTTTTCAACTTTCCTCACTAATCTAAATCAATGGCCTCTTGCAGCCAATGTTTGTAATTTCTTTGTGTCTTCATTCATGGTGGTACCAGGATCCAAACGCTGTGCGCTCTCTGGATCATGTCCGAAAGAACAGACACCACAAATATATGTAATACTTACTAGCTTGAGGAGACTTGTTTTAACATAGAACACATGCTGCCAAATTATGAACTTCAGGTAACTGATTAGCGAAAATCTTTTCTTGCAGGTTTGCCACAGTGTGTAAAGAATCAGGCGGGAAAAGTAGGTTAATTATTGAATCTGTACGAAGCAGCAATAATTTTGTGGAAGATGCTCGTTTGATTTCCGTAGCGAAAAAATACTAGCTTTTTTTTCAAATACGGTGCTTCCAGACGTTTTGCCGTGTTTCTGTTTCCATTTGATCCACGATATGTCTACGACAGACCCAACCTTCTTCTCCGCACAACGAACAGAAACACATTATTAGTCAATAGCAGCCAGGAAACCTTAGAACTCACAATGTTCAAGTGTTTAACAGCTGATTCAGTGATATTCTGATTAAGCCGGGGCCGCCTGCGTTATAATGACGGTCAATACTTCATATGATAGCCTCAACGTTCTATTCATGACACGAAAGTCTTGGAAAAAGGAAGACATTATGAAATGGATGGTCGCAAATGGAGCCACTGTATATACCGTATATACTACCGCAGTTAAGCTCAAACTGGATACAAAGATTTAAGCTTACCGCAGTAGACTGGTACATCGTTGATGAGACAGCAAAAGCTTCAGCTCATATTTTCGTTATATTATGGCGCCACTACCGTAAGTTGCATATTTTTAACCACGTGTAGGAATGTTGTTGTGATCGTCAGTTGAGAGACTGGTTTGATGCGACTCTCCATGCTACTCTACCCTGTACCAGCTTCTTCATCTCCAAGTAAGTACTGTAACCTACACCCTTCTGAATCTGCTTAGTGTATTCATCTCTTGGTCTCCCTCTTCAATTTTTACCTTCCAAGCTGCCCTCAAATACTAAATTTGTGATCCCTTAATGCCTCAGAATATGTTCTACCAACCGATCCCTTCTTCTAATTAAGTTGTTCCACAAATTCCTCTTCTCCACAATTCTATTCAGTACCTCCTGAATAGTTACATGATCTACCCATCTAATCTTCAGCATTTTTCTGTAGCACCACATTTCGGAAGCTTCTATTCCTTTCTCGCCTAAAATATTTATCGTCCATGTTTCACTTCCATACTTGGCTACACTGCATACAAATAATTTCAGAAAAGATTTCCTGACATTTAAATCTATACTCGATGTTAACAAATTTCTCTTCTTCAGGAACGCTTTCCTTGCCATAGCCAGTCTACATTTCATATCCTCTCTACTACGATTATCATCAGTTTTTTTGCTCCCCAAATAGCAAAACTCATTCCCTAATCTAAGCCCGCATCTCGTGGTCGTGCGGTAGCGTACTCACTTCCCACGCCTCGTGATGGCTGGGTGTTGTGTGATGTCCGAAGGTTAGTTAGCTTTAAGTAGTTCTGAGTTCTAGGGGACTGATGACCATAGATGTTAAGTCCCATAGTGCTCAGAGCCATTTGAACCCTAATCTAATTCCTGATTTAATTCGATTACATTGCATTATCCTTGTATTGATTTTGTTGATGTTCATATTATATCATCCTTTCAAGACACTGCTAATTCCATTCAAGTGCTCTTCCAGGTCCTTTGTTGTCTCTGACAGAATTACAGCGTCATCGGCAATCCGCACGCTCTTATTTCTTCTCTATGGATTTTAATTCCTACTCCAAATTTTTCTTTTGTTTCCTTTAATGTTTCGTCAATATACAGATTGAGTAACATTGGGGATAGGCTTCAATGCTGTCTCACTCCCTTCCAAACCACTGCTTCCCTTTTATGCCCGTTGACTCTTATTAACTGCCATCTGGTTTCTGTACAAATTGTAAATAGCCTTTCGCTGCCTGTATTTTACCCCTGCCACCTTCAGAATTTGAAAGAGAGTATTCTAGACAACATTGTCAAAAGCTTTCTCTAAGTCTACAAATGCTAGAAACGTAGGTTTGCCTTTCCTTAAACCTTCTTCTAAGATAAGTCGTAGGGTCAGTATTGCCTCACGTCCTCCGACATTTCTACGGAACCCGAACTGTTCTTCCGCGAGATCGCCTTCTACCAGTTTTTACATTCATCTGCCAAGAATTCGTGTTAGTATTTTGCAGTCGTGACTTATTAAACTGATAATTCGCTAATTTTCACACCTGTCAACAAGGATATATCGCTATTAATAATAATGTATTCAAGCTTCCTGATGTACTTAAATGAACGCATCATTCTCAGGAGGAAGTCATGGCCGGGTTGCAGAATGGTATATACAACAAGAAAACAAAATGCGCCACTTGCTTGGCTCCATGGACAATCTTCGAAAACCGGATGCGCATTCTGCCACGCCACGCAAACAGATGTAGCATTTCAGCATCAATTTGGAGAAAGCCGGAACACCTTATAGATAGTAGCAAATGTACCCTAAGTAACTTATCGTGAAAACTATAAACTACTTTATCGTTCGCGCTGTAGACTTATATTGCTGACTTCAGTATCTTATAGAATTTTACTAGATGTATTATGATGTTTTCGGAGATGGAAAATCTCCTCAGTGGGAATCAACATGGGTTCCGAAAGAAAGATCGTATGAAACGCAGCATGATTTTTTCGTCCACTACGTACAGAAGGCAGCATAAAAGCTTCCACGTTAAAGAACCTTGGGGCGTATGCCGAAGGGAGTGCTGTAGGACCATTACTTTTCAGATCATATACAGGATGTCGCTTCTAAGAGTCTTCAGGCATATGTTGTCTGCTGTCTCAACAGATATTTGCAATTTCGTTAACGCATTGTGTAGCTGGGGTCAAACCAAACAATTACCTCTCCTCACATCTTTCATGAGACGCCTAGTGACAACAGAAAGAGTTGATTTGCTTCCCAGTACAAATAAAATTACTTTCAAATTCGGAATTTTACGTGCCCGTACAATAGAGCAATATTTGTTTTATCGATATATTTTAACAGCGACAGTAAAACTACGAATAATAACTAGTGCTCCAGGAGCGATAGCACTGCCGTGGCTGCGCTGACTGCTACTGCCAAGCTTGGCTCTGAGCACTATGGGGCTTAACTCCTGAGGTCACCATTACACTAGAACTTAGAACTACTTAAACCTAACTAATGTAAGGACGACACACACCTCCATGCCCGAGGCAGGATTCGAACCTGCGACCGTAGCGATCTCGCGGTTCCAGACTGTAGCGCCTAGAACCGCTCGGAAACCCCGGACGGCTCTGCCAAGCATTCAGCGAAACTGAGGCCACTGCTGGACTGCTGTTTTACCGTCCCTGTTAATACACATCGATAAAACAAATATCGCACTAGACTAATTTGGAAGCGCTCTATCGAATGGACGAATGGACACGTAAAATTTCGACTTAAAAGTAATTTTATTTCTACTGGAAAACAAGCCGATGCGTTCTGTTGCCATCTGCCGTCGCATGAACGATGTGACGAGCAGCAATTGTCTGGCCTGACTTCAGCTACGCAATACAAAAACAATTACAACTACTTGCCGAAGCAGCGACGGAAAATGCGTCTTATGATTTTTACGTTGGACGCCCGGCACAAATAACCATCGGAAGTTCCATGAGGCTTACGAGTATGATGCACTTATATGTACAGATGTCGCAATGCTAGAAAATAGTAGCGATATGGAGTTGTACCTGAGGGAAACCGACACTTAGTACACGGATAGATGGTTAGCCTTCAACATAAACAGATATAACACATTTCGCGTGTATAAATAGGAGCATAAATTAAGATATTTATCATAAATTATAGTATGATTACCACATTACAGAACAAATGCTGGAAGCAACCACATCCAGTAAATATCTGGGTGAATACGTGCGGAGCGATTTAAAGTGGAACGATCTCATAAAACTAACCGCAGGTAAGTCAGAGTCCATACGGAGATACACTGGAAGAAACATGAGCAAGTGTAATCCACCCACAAGACGAGATAGACTTCAAAACGCTCGCGGCTAATATTTGAATAGTTTTCGTTAGCCCTGGAAGGTACCAGATAGGACTGACAGAGAAAACAGAGAAAAATTCGAAGAAGATAATCATGTTTTGTTACAGGTTCATTTAGTGAGCGCGAAAGCACCACGGAGATCATCGGTGAACCTCAGTGGCAGACGCTGTAAGAAGGCGTTTTGCAACAAGGTATGATTCACTATTGGAATTCTGAGAGCGTATGTTCCTAGAAGAGTCATCCCATATGTTCTCCCTCCTACGCATACCTAGTAAAGACGATAAAGGTGAGATTAGAGTGTTTCGAGGTTACACGGAGACTTATCAGCATTCTTTCTTCCCGTGACTGGAATGGGAGAGTGGGTAAGTGATATTGGTACACGAAGTACCCTTCTCCACACACCATTAGGTGCCTTTAGAAGCTTAGATGTAGATTTTAGAAGCTACCATGAATTGCCTCAGCACCCTTTACCTCGATCCTGAGTACTGTTTTGTTCGTGGATCCTGTTGTTAGTAGGTTCATTATCAATATGGCAGATATAATACGATTTGGAAGTAATTGAGATAAAACCAGACGACTTTTGTAACGATTCCATTCTGTGGCTTCAATATATCTTAGTTTAAACGCACCAAGCGTAAGATAATCGTCCTATGTTGGCGACAGCTTTTTTGCCGCTTCTCTCTCCCCTTCCTGACTGACTGCTTGTGAAGTGTATTACTGGATAAGTGGAACTTGGTACGACTTAAAAGTTTCGTTATTTATCCGCTGTTCGCTGTTTTCACTATCTCAGACATGCGTATTTTGACTTTTTACTGTTTTCCTGGGTATTTAATGTGTCAATAAAGGCAAGAGGATACCAAGAATTGCAACTGGAGGAGGGGGCGGGGTGGCACAATTTGCTCTGTACACACTAGCACTAATAAATATCCATTACAGTCCTGACTTTCTTCAAACTGATAGCCGTTAAGTCGTTCTATTTCATGGGTTTGTAATTTTTATTTATTTATTTAATTTTGTTACGGATATGAAAGTAGCTAGGATGATTGCAGGTACTAGTAGATGGAAACAATGGCAGGAGGGTGTCCACAATGAGGAAATCAAAGAAAAACTGGTAATGAACTGTATAGATAAGGCAGTCAGGGCTAAATTACCCAAGAGACTCATGGGTTCAGCAGTAGAGGATAGGAGGAGTCGGGGCAGACCAAGTAGAAGGTACCTGGATTCGGTTACGAATGATTTTGAAGTAATAGTTTTAACATCAGAAGAGGCACCAATGTTAGCACTGAATAGGGGATCGCGGAGGAATTTTATAAGGGGGCTATGCTCCAGACTGAACACTGAAAGGCATAATCAGTCTTAAATGATGATGATGATGATGATTTATTTTTAATTTTTTCTAGGGAAAGGCACATACCGTCTCCTTCTCCTGGGTGAATACGCTGATACGGGGCTGTAAGAGCCACAATGTTGCCGCATAAGCATACCTTTACAGTCGTACGCGACTGTATTCGTAAATGTGAGACGCCGAGCCCAGTGATGCAACAACAAAGGCGGGGGGATACAAAACGTTGTGTTGCCAGGAACAGAGTATTTACGACGTGATTGTGAAAGTCATCCGTCAGCGTGAGCAAGTAAACAAAAAGGTGTGTGTGGTGTACCTTGTGTGGCCGCGGAGTGCTGCGACGCCTGGCTGGGGGTGGACGGCGCCGAGGGCGGCAGGTGGAAGATGGGCAGCGTGATGCGGGGGCGGTGGCCGCGCCGCGTCGGCCGCGGTGGCTCCGGGGGCTGCGGTTCGCCCTCCGCCGCCGGCACCGGCGCCGTCGTCGGCGTCATCGTCAGTGTCGGCGCTCTGGTTACCCCGGTCCTGAACTCAGCGCCCGGGATGCGCGTGTCCGCACACGAGGAACGACACCACCCGCTGAGCTGGCCAGATATGAACTAGCTGCCTCTCCCGTGCCGTGCACACTACAGCCTACTTACCAAAATTTTCTCTCCTTCGAATACCGTGCGGTAGGACAAGGAAAACAGGCACCTGTTCTTTACACTTGTGGGAACCGCCCGATCAGCAACAGAGCCGCTTAGACCTACTGTCGTTGACAAAAATTTCTATGTAGTTCTGCAATAACCCTACAGCTTCGTATCAAAAATATCAACAAAATGTGCGCATGCAGCTTTATGTTCTACAGTACCTAATGATATGCAAATACTCGCAGCGATAAAAAGGATTTCCTAAAGTAAAAACGTGTAGCGAAAATTAATTCAGTCTCAATTCAGGTCGTTTGAACTATGAAGTTATACTGCTCTATTTGTTTATGACCAAGGCACCTATATGGTCCACTGGTCCCCGAAACCTCTTACTAACTTCTAACCTCCGATGCCAAGTATCCGTAATATTACATCTTCGCAAGTATTAGGCGCAATGTGAAAGGCAAGTAGCAGTGCTAGCTTAGCATCAGCTAATTTCGGAAGCCACCAGCGCAAAGGAGTACCAAAGCAAAGCGAATAATCTCACTGGAAGCTTGGTCCTGGCAGCACTCATCAAACAAGAGCCTCGCGTGCGATCACAACTCTCGGACTGCCGCTACGTACGGCTGACAGCTACTAACTTACCAGAAATTACTGCGATAGAGATGTCATCTTATACCTCCCTTAACGATCTCTAAAACAGGTGGAACGTCTTATTCACTGCCCACACGCAACGGACCGCCAGCTAGTAGTACGTGCTCTGAATTCGGCTTCTGGACAGGAGACGCCGCTCAGTCAGCTGTGGAGAGGGTGCGCGGGTGTCGTCTCGGACAGGCTGGCGGCCACGGTGCGCAGCGGCCGCTGGTAGGGGTGCTACTGGCGGCAGAGCGGGCGCCGCGAGCACGTGCTCCAGGGAACGCCCACCCGGCGGCCCCGCACGACCGCACCCGACGGCGCCCGATCATCGACGTCGCGACGCCGCACATTCCCGAAATACGCGACGCCAGCGCCGCATACCGTCCGTTCCAGGTGCAGCCGCGCTCCGATTTCACGATTCGAACATTGTTGTTGCTGCTCTTCACCCAAAACGAAAGAAAACTAAACCTAAAAATTATGGTACTCTGTTTATGAAAAACCAACAAACACAAAGAAAATATCGACAATCGATACAAAAATATTATCAAAAATTCCTGGTGAAAATCTTCAGCTGTCTCTTATTTTTCGCAGTGCTACTAGTTTTGGTCAAAGACCCTTTTCAAGCTTAGCTTAAACAAGGAAATATAAAATGTTAGAGATTGTACAATTTGACAAGACAGTGTAAGGTTATAAACACCGTAAGCACTGACGTAAGAGGTAGGAATGTTACACCATGATATAAACGATTACAAGTTGCTATTGCAGGCCAACTGTAGTCAGTAAAGTTGTTAGCAGTATAATAAATGTGCAGAGTAACTGTCACCAGAAGTCTTATTCACGTCAAAAGTCAATAGCAAACCAACACACGGAAACAGGTCAAGAAGTACATAAAAACTAGATAAAGTTAATCATTATTGACTGTGGTTGGCCTTCAATAGCAACTTGTAATCGTTTATATTAAGGTGTAAAATTTCTGTCACTTATGCGTGTAAGTACGATGTTTATAACATTACACTAACCTGTGAATTTGTACGGTCCCTATATCCTCGTTTAGCCTAAGCTTGAAGATGGTCTATGACTGAAACTCGTAGCACTATGCAAAATGAGACACAGCTGACGGAGCAGCTGAAGGCCTTCGCTGTGAATTTTAATGGTTATTTAGCAGCAGATTTTCCCTATCTACATGCATACGTGAATATAATAGAGCCTAGAAATATGAGACAAGCCACTCATTCTTCGCAGAACATTTAAGAGAAACGAATCACAAGCCAACTACAAGAGAATGACATGAAAATGGAATATACAATGAAAGACACTTGGTAACTTTAGAGAAAAATTATCATATAAACAAATCATAAACAGAAAATCAAAAGCAGAAAATATAACAGAGCCTGGAAATATGAGACAAGCTATTAATTTTTCGCAGAACATTGAATAGAAATGGATCACAAGCCAACTACAAGGGACTGACACGAAAATGGAATACACAATGAAAGACGCCTGGTATCTTTAGAGAAAAATTATCATGTACACATATCAAAAGCAGAAAATAAACTGCTATAAAATGACCAAGTTAATACGACTAATCACTCATTGTTCACATTTATTCTTTGTATAATGGACAAACATTCCAGTAGATGATCACAAATTCGTTCCTCTCGCAAGCAACGCATAGGAAAAAAAAATACACACACACACACACACACACACACACACACACACACAAACTTCAACACGCATAGAATCTGACAAAAAACTAGTGGAAGCGAAAATCGGGAAAGCTAGTAACGCAACAACAAATGACACTAGGCACCGAAAGTGACAGTTGAAATGTTGTTACGAAACCACTGATTAGACACAAAAGTGGAGACTTTCAATCGGTTTTCCACAAGAGAGAAAGTCGCATGCTTGTGAATGGCTATTTACTCTGTACTGCAAGTAAATTTCCATTTTATTACAAAAGATATTTCCATGAACTGTTCTTAAATCTGTGAGCAATAGGTCATGTAATATTGCAGGGCACCCGCTAAAGGCGCTTTGCAAAAAACGCAAAACGCGTCTGGGTGCATAAAAATGTTGTTATTGTTGTGGTCTTCAGTCCTGAGACTGGTTTGATGCAGCTCTACATAAAAATGTAAAAAAAAAAAAAAAAAAATGTGCAGCATGCAACACGCATTTTTCTTGTGAATTACAGCAATTTGTATACACCTATTGCGAAAAATGGCCACAACTAGAAACTCGTTATACACACACAAAAAAAACGTTTTAAAACCTTGTGTGTCACGATCGATACATGGATGCGGAACAAAAGATGTAGCGTGCTTCTAGGAATGAGTGTATTTAAAAATGTTAATTTTGAGAGTGAAGCAGCCTTTTTGCGTTTGTGTTTATTTTCAAATAAATATAGTTGGAAATGGACTCTGCCTCGAGCGAACTTGTTTACTTTTTTTGTGTAGAATGGTCTTCGTTTTTCTGCCACACAAGTTTCAGTGAATTTTCACCATTATCAGCGTATTCCGGATTCCCTCGAACTGGTAATAACCGTGCTCGTCCACTAGCCTGCTGGCGGAAGTTTACTACGTCTGCAAATACGGAAGTAAAGAGTTTTGTCTAAATTGCTCTAGTACAAGAATCATTTCGAAAACTAGTAAAAATTTCAGGTAGTCTTGACAACAGGCCTTTGTTACGTTTAAAACATACGCGATCACATAAATGAACTTCCAGTGTGATATACTTTAAAGCACTTTACATCACAGTCTCTTCCTGTGAATTTCCAACAGTTCTGTTATGATACACAACCTGAAATTTATACGACTATGTTTCGTTTTAGTTTCAATGATTTGATAAATAGTAAATGTTTTGTGCACTGAAATAGTAGCTTCCTAAGTATTTTTACTTATCACTTTGACATTTTCTTTACAATAGAACGGTCTGCAGTTCTCGATTTGTCATTTTCTGACAAATTGCGACCCACTAACTACCTGACAAAGATCCTAAAGGCGCGTCAGCAAGGAGCTCCATTTACCGGTATTTAGCTGACTAGTTAGTTTAGTCACTCGTTAACAACTGACAGCGTAATACAGTTTTACGTATCAAACTAAACTTAGCGAGTACAGTATCTAATCAAAAGTATCTGGACCCCTATTAGTGGACATTAATACGGGTCGTTTCCACCCTACGCCTTTATGACGACTTGGGTTGCCTGAAGAAAATTTTAGTGAGGAATGCCAACAAATTCTACAACAAGAACCGAAGCAAGACGAGGCAGGGACGTTGGACGCTGGAGAACGGAGGGAAACCGATGTTCTAACTTATCCCAAAAGTATTCCACAGGGTTCAGGTCGGAACTCTGTGTTGCACGGTCTATACCACGGGTGTTAATAACCACAATGGCTCTAAGCACTATGGGACTTAACATCTGAGGTCATCAGTGCCCTAGGCTTAGAACTACTTAAACCTAACTAACTTAAGGACATCACACACATCTATACCCGAGGCAGGATTCCAACCTGCGACCATAATAGCAGCGCGGTTCCGGACTGAAGCGTCTAGAACCGCTCGGCCACAGCGGCCGGCGCTGACCACAGTCCATTGCCTCACAGTCGCTGTTATCACAGGAAGTATTGTGATGCTGATACAGCAATCGTCACTGAGCCGTTCCTCTACTGTATATACATCGCTGTGCTGTAAAATGTGTTCGCATCCTTCCCCATTTGGCGTTTTCTTAAGCAGAATAAGGGGATCACATCCTCATCACTAAAACTACCCCCACAGCATAACACCATCCTCTCTAATTTCGCTGTTGGCGCTATAGACGACAGTTAACGTTATCGAGGCATTTGCCGAACCCAAACACTTCCATCGGTTTGCCATGGTGTACATCGTGATTCGTCACGCTAAATCAGTCGCTTTCAATCATCCAGTGTCCAGTGGCTGGTTCAAATGGCTCTGAGCAGTATGGGACTGAACATCTGAGGTCACCAGTCCCCTAGAACTTAGAACTGTTTAAACCTAACTAACCTAAGGACAACACACACATCCATGCCCGAGCCAGGATTCGAACCTGCGACCGTAGCACTCACGTGGTTCCGGACTGAAGTGCCTAGAACCGCACGGCCACCGAGGCCGGCAGAAATAAGTGTGTCCAGTGGCGCCGCTGTTTACAACACTCAGGCATCTCATAGCACTGACTGCAGACATGTGGATAAGAGGAACTGCTTGACCACTGTATCCCCTACGCAGTCTTTGAGCTATCTGGACTTCTGGTAGCAGTTGGGACCCAAAAGTGGTTTCTCACGTTGATTGGATGTAATTTCTTACAACTACCCTTCACTATCACTGTTGATTAGTACATGATGTCCACTTGGCCTTTGTTTTGCTGTGGATCGTTGCGCTTCCACTTCACTGAACTTCGACTTGGTCGATTTTAGAAGGGATGAAAGGTCCATGATGCTTACCCAGGTGACATCCAATGACAACTCTTGTAAGTAGGCTGTTTAGGTTTTCATGTTGGTAACTCCACATAGAGCTCTGTGTGAAAATCACTGACTGTGCTGTGTGCAGTCTATGGCTGGTTGGCATTGTTGGAATATTCGCTGTAGTAGTGTTGGGCAGTTGGATGCGAACAGCGCGTAGCGTTGGGCAGTTGGAGGTGAGCGGCCAGCAGTGGTGGATGTGGGGAGAGAGATACCTGTTTGTTCTCTATCAGAATCTTTCATTTGCTAACTATGCTTATCAGTAGTTAGTGCCTTCAGTAGTTATAATCTTTTATTTTCCCGGCAGTATTGGCGCTCGCTGTATTGCAGTAGTTCGAGTAACGAAAATTTTTGTGAGGAAAGTGGTTCATGGAAGGTATAGGTTATTGTTAGTCAGGGCAACTCTTCTGTAGGGATTACTGGACGTCAGATTTCGTTGCGCTAAAAACATTGTGTGTCAGTTTGTTGGATGATCAGAATAAGTAATGAGAAAACTGAGTACGTTGAGTTTTGCTCATCTCTTTGAAAATCAAATAACGTAAGTGTTTTTGCAGCACTGTCATTCATAATTTTTCAAAGGGGACGTTTCACTCTCCTTTTGAAGTCAGTAAGCTCTCCTGACAGCCATTCTCTTCCTATTCTCTTCCTATCTCTGCATCGCGGTGTAGTTTGCTGTCCAGGTTTCGAGAGGGTGCGTTTCTGGATGAGGCATGGAATATATTGCTTCCCCCTACTTACACATCCCGAGGATACCACGAATGTAAAATTAGAGAGATTCGAGCGCCCACAGGGGCTTTCCGGCAGTCGTTCTTCCCGCGAACCATACGCGATTGGAACAGGAAAGGGAGGTGACGACAGAGGCACGTGAAGTGCCCTCCGCCACACACCGCTGGTTGGCTTACGGACTATAAATGTAGATGTAGATTCTGTTGTTACTGATTCTCAACTGACAGCGCAGCACTCCCGCCTCCATTTATAATAGGGATCCACCTCTTGTGACACCCTGTGGTCAATTCCGCATTACATACGAATATTCTGGCAGTGCAGCCGGCCGCTGTGGCCGAGCAGTTCTAGGCGCTTCAATTCGGCACAGCGCTGCTGCTACGGTCGCAGGTTCTAATCGTGCCATGGACATCGGTGTATATGATGTCCTTAGTTAGGTTTAAGCAGTTCTAAGTCTAGAGGGCTGATGACCTCAGATGTTAAGTCTCATAGTGCTTACAGCCATTTGAACCATCTGGAAGTACAGACGTCCCTGGGACGCGAGTGTGTGTTTGGTTCCTAGCTTGAGCGATTTGTGGCACATACTGTTGTTCGTGGAGTTGTCTGTCGGCTACAATACAACGGATATTTTGGTACAGTCGTCCCCATGTTGTCATTACTCTAGGAAAACTATACTCTCAGGCACGTGCAGTACACTTATCACTTTATGTGGACATTTTGCAATGTGTAGGTGGACCAAGGTGGATTTAGTTCACCGTAGTCTTCAGTGCGACTACGGTGGCTCAAATATCCAGCCATCTAGATTTAGATTTTCCTTGGTTTCTCTGAAACGGCTGAGGCAAGTGGTTAGATGGATCATGTGAACATACGGCCGATTTCCTGCATCCCCCTCCCTTAGCCCCCTCCCTTCCCCCCTCCCAAAAAATCAAAACTTGCGCTACGTCTATAATGATCTTGCACCGACGGTACGACAAACCCTAATATTGCTCATCTTTCCTGGAACTGCGCAACTCAGAAATGTATAGTTGCAGTAAATTAAAGAAGAACCGTGATAAACGAAATCCATCGAAAGAAGCTGCTATTAATGAGAAGAGTACTACTCTGTGTCAGCTATAGAAATAGCTCGCATATTATTACTTTCCTTGAGACCGGAAATCATCCCTGGGGGAATCAGCAGTCAGCAACAGCTGTCGTGTGACACCCATCTCGCAATGATAATCTACGAGACCTAGAAGGCAGTATATCTGACACGCAGATTGATGCGTGCCGTGACATACGGCCTGGCGTTCGATACAGTTCCCACCGTCACCTAATGGACAAAATACGAGCGTACAGAACATCAGAGCGTATTTGTGACAGGACTGAAGGGCTCCTAGAAAATAGTTGTTTATGACATACCCAAGGAAAGTAGTATATGCTCTTCGTTGCTGGCAACGAGCATAAATGAACGAGTGAATACTTTATAATGTCCACGATGCCGTTCGCGTATCACACTAGTGTTACACTATATAAAATTATATCGAAGCATAGATCTAGTCCAACGACGGACAGTTCACACTCAACGTAAATAAACGTAAAGTATTTTACATAAATATGAGTACATAACCGTCACTGCTCGATTGCAAAATTGTCGGAAAAATCACAACCACAAAACACACTAAGACAAAATAAAACACAAGCGCGCCGCGAAGGAATTGTCCGGGACATCGTGCAGACTCCATTTGTTTAGCAATTTAGATCGTCAACATTCAGAGCTCGTTGGAGGGCCCTGCCCATGGTGATCCAAACGTTTTCAATTGGGAAGAGATTCGACACCGTCGCTGGCCAAGGTAGGGTTTTCCCAGCACTAAAACAAGCAGTGCGTACAGTTCCAGGTAGAGAGACATGAAAGGCGGCAAAACGGGGCATAGAATACCGACGACCTTCCGCTATGCTGTAAGGGGACTGCGGATGGGAGCCAAAGAGATTCTTCTATGAAATTAAATGGTACCCCAGACCACCACTTCTGATTGTTGGACCGCATGGCAGGCGACAGAAAGGTTTTTCCCACCAATTTCTGGGGCGTCTCCTACCACGCCTTCACACATCATCCGGGTGCAGTTCGAAGAGAGACTCATCACTGGAGACAGTTCTTTTCTAGTCACTGAAATTCCATGCTGAAAACGTGTCTGCAGACGCTCCGGAGTGCATGGGGATACCAACTTCACTGTCGTCCGCCATACGACCCAACAAACAGGACTGGTGGTGTAGGGTGCCATTTCCTTTCATAGCAGGACCCTGTTGGTCGTAATCCGCGGCATCCTTAGGGTACAGTGGTACGTCGACGTTATTCTGCACCCTGTTCTGTTGCCCTCCAAGCCATCCTGGGTTTATATTTCAGGAAGATAACGCCTTCCTGCATAAGGCGAGAGTTTGTAAAGTTTGTTTCCGTGCTTCCCAAACCCTAGGCCGGCCGTTGTAACCGAGTGGTTCTAAGCGCTTCAGTCCGGAATCGCCATGCTCCTACGGACTCAGGTTCGAATCCTATCTCGGCCATGGATATGTGTTATGTCATTAGTTTAGTTCGGTTTAAGTAGTTCCAAGTCTAGGGGACTGATGACCTCAGATGTTAAGTCCCATAGTTCTCAGAGCCATTTGAATCGTTTTGAACCCAAACCCTACCTTGGCCACGGCCCAGCTGAAAACGTTTGGACCATTATGGGCAGAGTCTTCCAACCATCTCGGGATGTTGACAGTCTTACGCTCCAATTGGATAGAATTTTTACGATATCCCTCAAGAGCTCATACGACAACCTTATCAGTCAATGTCAGCCGAATAACCGCTTACGTAAGGGGTAGAAGTGATCCAACGCTTTATTGACTTTATCAGTTTGTGAAGCTCTATCCCTTGTAAAAAATCATCGAATTTTTCTGAAATGGTAACCATTTGTTTGTCTGTACATTTACATCACGTTTACAGATCTCCGTACCATTCGGAGATTCCTGTATGGTGCGTCTTTCCTTCCGGTTTTTTTTCTAACTGTATAAGTACGAACCGGGATTAGCCGAGAGGTCTCAGGCGCTGCTGTCATGGACTATGCGGCTGGTCCCGGCGGAGGTTCGAGTCCTCCCTCGGGAATGGGTGTGTGTGTTTGTCCTTAGGATAATTTAGGTAAAGTAGTGTGTAAGCTTAGAGACTGATGACCTTAGCAGTTAAGTCCCGTAAGATTTCACACACATCTGAACATTTGACAACATGGAAAGAAACAGGCTGCAGTGACATTCGTTTGAATGATTCTCAAAATGTGAAATTCATCAACGGAGAAGTCAGCTCACAAAACCCTCGTTCGATCGATCCTTGAATATCGGTCCTGAGACCCTTACCAGGTAGGATTGGTTGAGGAATTAGAGAACATCTTAAGATCAGCAGCGCACTTCGTCACGAGTTAGTTCAGTGAGATCCTCATCGAACTCCAGTGGCAGAAGTTACAAATTAGGCATTGTGCTTCATTGTATGATTTATTCCAAAAATTCTTAGAACGTAGGTTTCTAGAAGAGCCATCCGGTATGCTGCCACATACTACATATATCTCGTGAAAAGAGCATGCAGGTTAAACTAGAGATGTTGGAGACCGCGCTGAAGTTTACCGTCAGTAGTTTTTCGCCCGTATCTTTCGCGACTGGAACAGGAAAAGTCAAAAGTGACAGTAAGTAAATAAGTAAAGTCGTACAGCATGAATGGCTAGGAAAGTCCGAAGAGCAGGTTTAGCCGACTAATTGGAAAGATTTTTCCCGTTCTCCGTACCTGCAAGCACCCTTGTTTCGCCATGTATGAGATCTGGGTGTGGAAGTGTATCTTTTAAGTGTAAATGACTGCATGTGTAGTGTTCTCCAACATAACTTGTCCCCCATTACGAAGTGCAAGGTTTCCTGCAGATTAAACATATTTCATCCTACTAGAAGAAAGACGTAAATCTTTTAGTCAGAAGCACACATTGTAATCACGTTAAAACAACGTCATTCTTTAGGTTTAAAGATGTTTCTCAGAGGAGAGATTTCAGTAGCTTAACAAATACAGTAAGAAGGGAAAGAGGGTTTTCTCAGCTTCGTGACATTTCCAGTATTACACAATTAGATGCAATAATGCCCACGTATCATCTATTTCTAAGTATTGCTCAGAGGAATGTAGAAATTTTTTTTGATGAACCTGCATGACTTCACACACACATAGTTTCTCAGTAATGAAAGAAAACGGAATTGCATGTGTAGGCGAAAATAAGGCTAGCCCTGAGTCGTGCAGATGTAACAAGCGGTTCCCTATACGAGTGGCAATATGCCAGAGTTTATGGCACCACTGGCACCTTGACAAAAAGGCAACATCTAATCTGACTGCATGCCCATGCAGTATCGTTTCAGTTGTGCGACTGTAGGGAGGTCACAGTTCCCTGTGATGGACGGAAAATCATCGAGTAAAACAGGAGTGATATCTAGATTTTCCGAAAGAATTGTTGTTCGCTCTATGCTGTTGCTAGTCTATATGAACGATCCATCTTAGATTTTTTTGCAGATGATACCAGAAGATCAAGAGCAAATGCAAAATGATTAACATATATCTGAAGGTTCGAAAAGTGGAAATTGATTCTAAATAATGAAAAGTGTGAACTCATACACTTCAGTACTATAAGGAATTCGTAACATTTCTATTGCAGTATAAATCTCAGACGTCTGAAGGCTATAAATTCCATTAAATACCTAGGTATTACAACTGCGAACAACTTTAATTGAAACGCTCGCATAGAAAATTATGTGAGGAAGTCGAACTGAAAGACTGCGTTTTATTGGCAGAAAACTGAGAAGATGCAAGCGGTCTACTAAAGACATTGCCTACACAACGCTTGTCTGTCATCTTCTGGGATTCTGTTGCGCCGTATGGGATCCGTACCAGACAGCACAGCCGGAGAGAGAGAGAGAGACAGACAGACAGACATACAGACACACAGACAGAGTGCAAGAGTTATAGAGAGAGAGACAAAGTGCAAGAGTTATAGATACAATATGATACGCTACTTGGTGTGGCAATCATTAAAACAAAGGCGTGTTTCACTACGATGAAATTATGTCAGGAAATGCCGATCACCGGCTTTCTCTTCTGAATGCGAAAATATTTTGATGACGCCGGCTTATATAGAGTGAAAAGGTCACCGTAAGAAAATAAGAGAAATTAGAACTCGCGCGGAAACATTTAAGTATTAGTTTTCCCTCTCTATTCGAAAATGGAAAGGCAGTCTGAAAATGATTCGATGAACCTTCAAAAAAATGGTTCAAATGGCTCTGAGCACTATGGGAGTCAACTGCTGTGGTCATTAGTCCCCTAGAACTTAGAACTACTTAAACCTAACTAACCTAAGGACATCACACACATCCATGCCCGAGGCAGGATTCGAACCTGCGACCGTAGCAGTCGCACGGTTCCGGACTGTGCGCCTTGAACCGCGAGACCACCGCGGCCGGCCGATGAACCTTCTGCCGGTACTTAGAGTAAATAACTGGAAGGCAGAATAAAATTTCCCTTTTGATAGGAAGATGAATAAATGTGTACTTACTTACGATGGTCTATGACATACTAGCGTCAGTTTTACGTTTTTGAATCTGAGTCTCTTTTTTTCGTGAAGAAAGAAACGTTTGCTTTGACTGAATGAAAAACATACATTAATTTAATTTCTTCTAGATGTATGAAAATTGTTCAACCAGACCCAAGGGCAACTTGTTTCGTTACGGCCGTCCTTGAAATGATATCCTCAGTATTGTTGTTTAAAACTGTGGATATGGTACTCTGTCACTGCTGTGTTCCGTCTTAGGATGTTGCGCAACTGTGTGACTAAAAGGGAATACTGAACTCATACATGGGACAAGACGGTGGTCTCATGTCTTTTCAGCTCACGGGAAAACGTCGCGAAAATACTGTGACACCTGAATTCGTAGACACTTACAAAATAGATCTCTAAAAAGGCTACTTACAAGAATCTACTACAACTCTTTGTGTATTACTACCCTAATTACCTCGGAGACAAGAATAGACTATTTACTACGTGAACATAAGCATCTAAACAGGCATTCTTCTCATGCTTCCTACACCTGTGGAATGAGTAGAAACTCTTGTAAGAGAAACAGTGGGAAGTATGTGACGGGCCAAATAGCATAAGTATTGTCGCAGTAGATAACAGAACCCTTTGGAAATCGTTATTTTTTTTCCAAATGGTTCAAATGGCTCTGAGCACTATGGGACTTAACATCTGTGGTCATCAGTCTCCTAGAACTTAGAACTACTTAAACCTAACTAACCTAATGACATCACACACATCCATGACCGAGGCAGGATTCGAACCTGCGACCGTAGCGGTCACGCGGTTCCAGACTGAAACGTCTAGAGCTGCAAGGCTACACAAGCCGGCAATTTTTTTTTTCCAAATTGATTACGTGTTACGTAATTTGTTGCAGATGTGTTAAAGGGCACAGCGACCCTAAGGCACAGACCGAGGAGGGGCAGCTGAACGGAAAATCATAACCTAAAGTGGCAGCACTGGCCGCCTGGAAATGTAGCGCAACGTATATTGCCACCAGCAAAACTAAACTATTGTTGCGAGTAGTAAAAACGCTATTCTTTTGTCGATGTACCTGGCTCCATAGTAGTACAGGATGAGACTGACAGTAGTGAAGTTGATCTTTTGGTCATAAAACGATCATAATTGAATAAAGTATTATGCCATTACTGAAGCCACAATCACCTAAGGGACGTGCATCCTATTATACGAGACCATACAGGAGAATTTGCGATCCTCTCTGTGAATTTAAGGAACCATGGACTATGCGAAAATAGAGTTTTTAGTCACTTGATGGCCAAGATGGATCGAGTTACCACAATTTGCTGTATTAATTTATTGGAGATGGTAACGGTGCTCATCTATTACCATTTAGGATATGCCAAGTTCTAGTATGATAGGCTGTACAGTGGAACTTAATATTATCAAATAATGAATAAATAGCTAATACGAGTAAATTCGGTTGAGTTTATTGCTATAAAAAGGTACAAGATTGGTTATGATATTTTCTTAGAAGTTGGATCTTGTAAAAGTACTGTTTAATTAGACTCCACTGTATTCAGTTTTGTCATAACTTTGAAAGGAAAGACGAATTAATACAAAAGAAAAATATAAACAGAAAACAGGGATCGTAGATTAATCAACAAATAACGGAAATCCTTTTTGAAAGAAGAAAAACAAAAAGGCTCTTAAAAAATTAAAATGTAACCTTGCGAAAAGGGAAAGAAATAATGACTTATGGTTTAGAAGATATTCTCATTTGGATGTCGAACTGCAGCTATCTGAACATGCGACCAAAGACATTCGTTTCTTGCACACTCGTAATTTTTAGGTTGGTGCATCATTTCGTTGCATTTTTCAACTAGTTTAATAAACAGAACAGATACACATAACAGACACTTTAGTCATCAATAATTTATTCTCTTTCACTCTTTACAGCTATCTGCCAACGCTGGGGCAACTTTTTTGTCTTGAGCCTAAGAACTCGTCGATCCATGTTCGTAGCGCATTTTCTCCCGAAAAGGAACGTCCTTGAAGGTCGTTCGATAGAGAGCGAAAAGGTGAAAATCTGAGGGCGCAAGAGCAGGTGAATAAGGTAGGTTCGGAATGACGTCCTAACCCATCTCCTGTGTAGTGTTATTTGTCAGTCTAGCAGAATGTGGACAGGCGTTATCGTGCTGTGACGTCACTTCACGTGCTCTTCCTAATAGTTTTTCTTGGGCTGCGTCAGATAGACGCCGCAGCTGTTGACAGTCAGTGTCAGCACAGATGGTTACATCTCAGGGAAGCAGTTCGTAGCACACCATAATGTCGTTGTTCTACCAGATGCATAACATTATCTTTTGTTGATGCTCGCAGGTCTTTGTACGGGGTGTTTTTGCTTTGATTGGGCTCAACCATTCCTTTCCTTTCCTTATGTTGTCATAAGGCCACCATTTCTCGCCACCAGTAACGATGCAGGATAGGAGTGGTCGGTGTTGTGTATGACTCAATTGATGATGAGTAAGCAGAGATGCAGATTTTTCATGATTTTGGATTAGAGCATGCAGTACTCAAACACCCGGTTTTTGAACGTTCCCCATTGCATGCAAATGCCGTACGATGATGGAATGATCACAGTTCATCACATTTGCCAATTCATTGTGGATTGATTGTGGATTAATGCTTTTGTACGACCTTCACCAAACCCGGAAGGTCTTCCTGAACGTGGAGAGTCACTAATGTCAAAAAGATTGTCCTTAAAATGAGAAAATCATTTTCTTGCCGTGCTCTGTCCAGTGCATTATACCCACAGACGGTGAAAATGTTTCTGGGTGGCTCCGCTGTTCTCGACCCCCTGTAGGACCCAAACAGAAGGATATCTCAAAAATGTTCGGATCTCTCCGCTTGGTACTCCATTTTCTATCGTTCACAACTCTACTCACTATCTCCAGATGACAGAATGGCGATATATAAACTCAAATAGCAATTGTGAAAATGACAATCTACAAATAAACCGATAGCAACTAGAGTACCAACATGTAAAATAAAAATGTTACTAACTTATGCATCAACTGAATACAAAATAGCTGCCACGAAGTATCACGAGAACGCAAAATGAAAATACATTGTGATTCTGTTTCCACACCAGCAAGTGATACACACTGAGCTGATAAAAGTCGTGGGATACGTCCTCCTTTTGCACGGGGCAGTGCAGCAGCTCGGCTTGTCGAGAACTCACAAGTCGTTGGTAGTCCTCTGCAGAAATATGGAATCATGCTGCTCCATATCCGTTCAAAACTGCGAAAGTGTTGTAAGTGCAGAACATTGTGGGCGAACCGAACTCTCTATTATGTCCCATTAAAGTCCGGTGGGATTCGTGCCGGGAAATCTGTCAGGCCAAATTATTCACTCGAATTGCCAAGCATGTTCATCAAAAGAATCGCGAACAATTCTGGCCAGGCGATAGGCGCATTGTCACCCATAAAATGTACATCTTTGTTTAGGAACATGAAGTCCATCAATGGCTGTAGATGGGTTGGGTTGTTTGGGGAAGGAGATCAGTCAGCGAGGTCAACGGTCGCATCAGATTAGGGAAGGATGGAGAAGGAAGTCGGCCGTGCCCTTTCAAAAGAACCATCCCGGCATTTGCCTGGAGCGATTTAGGGAAATCACAGAAATCTAAATCAGGATGGCCAGACGCGGGATTGAATCGTCGAGCTCCTGAATGGGAGTCCAGTGTGCTAACCACTGCGCCACCTCGCTCGCTTGCTCTAGATGATCTCCAAGTAGCCGAACACAGCAATTTCCTGTCACTGATCGGTTCAGTTAGACCAGAGGACCGCGCTCACTCCAAGCAAACAGTCACACCATTATGAAGTTATCACCACCTTGCACAGTGCTTTCTTGGCAAATAGGGTCCATGGATCTGAGGGAACTGCGCCACCGTCGAACGCTACCATCACCCCTTGCCAACTAAAAATGGGGACTCGTCTGACCACGCCCCGGTTTTCCAGTCGTCTAGTGTTCAAACGATGTGGTCATGAGCCCAGGAGAGACGTTACGGACAATGTCGTGCTGCTAGCAAAGGAGATCGCGTCGGCCGTCTGCTGCCGTGGACCAGTCACACCAAATTTCGCCACACAAGTTCGTTGTACAGCCCACGCTGCTTTTTTAAGTTATTTTAAGCGTTATAGCTTGTCTGTTACCACTGACAACTCTACGAAAACACCGCTCTTCTCGGACGTGAAGTGAAGGGTGTCGGCCGCTACATAGTCCGTGGTAATATGTAATATCTGAAATTTGGTATTCTCGGCACACTCTTCACGTTGTGGATCTCAGAATATTGAATCCCCTGACGATTTCCGAAATAGGATTCCCATCCCATTCCCATTCCGCGTTCACAGTCTATTAATTTCCGTCGTGCGGGTATAGTCACGTCGGAAACTTTTTGTATCAATCACTTGAGTACAAATGACAGCTCCACCAATGCACTGCCATTTTATGCCTCGTGCAAACTATTCTAGCGTAATCTGTGTATGTGCATATACCATGACTTTTGTCACATCAGTGTAAAGTGCATAGCCAGAAAAAAGGTTCGTAGCAAAAAAAAATAAAGAATTTCTTATCACGTACAGACTGGTAGAATTTTTTTTCCCCCTAATTACAACGAGATGGGCTACGGAAATGACTAGAATCTGCAGGTGCGTTCCATGTTTTGATACCAGAGATCTACATCCAGATAGTATGAGATCACTGATAAGAAGTTACAGTGTATTAAATTGTAGCATTTCTGACTGAAGTGCTGTAAGATCTTTGTTCTATTGCTGTAAATATGGAAACAAAAGAAGGAGCTTTACCCGGGTTGTCAAACGCTTCGTTATGTGAAATTAAATGTGTTATGCTATGAAAAAGCATTAATGAAGACTGAATGAGTTGTGTACCATCCGAAAAGTGTAAGAATACGCGTGACCATTTCACGATTTATTATATTGCAGCAGTAGTCTGAAACTGCTTTTACAGTATCGTAGAATGTCAGAAAAATGTTCAGGCAAACCGAACACATGTAATAAATCATTCAGATTTGTATATTAATCAGTGTTTGTGGCATACTGTCGTAGATAAGTTACCTCTTAAGCCAGAAACGTTCATTTCTGACAAGAGAAACGTATTTATGGATTTTGTAACTTATATCGCTTGGAAGTCACAGGATTGCCGTACAGGGACAAACAGGGTAGTTACAAAAGTGGCAAACATGCCAGAGGAACCCTGTAGAAAGAAGAAAATAGGGTCGAATAGTAAAAATTTGTGGAAAGTGTTTAAATCGGACAGTTCTACATAATTTGTATGTAAAAACATCAGTGCAGGAAAGAGGAAGCCGAGAGACGAATGGGAGACGTCAATATACCACGCCGACTCCCAGTACGCGTCAGCGGGGTGACAAGTCTTCGAGTCATTATTGAAGGCATGCTAGAAGATCGGCACGGTGCTACGTTTAAATATAAGCTTTTACTATTAGTCGTCTGAAGCGAATTTTTAGATTCGTAGATGTGTTTGATAGATGAATCTACGACGAGTACCGGAGATTAGTGGTGTGTTGCGTATTTTTGAATCAAATGTTTTTATTTAATTTGATGGGTAAAAGATTGCTGCAGTATTTAATGAGTGTGTTTAAGATATTTAAATTTGTGTCCTGAAGCTCAAATTTAAAATTTTAATAAGAAAATGGAGGGAAGTCTAAAGGAGATGTTCGGCACGATAACTGTAGGACAGGAACAGTTAAAAGAGAAAATGATGCAAAGACAGCAACAGCTCATAAAATAAATTAAGGAAATATTGAAAAGTAAGCCGGAAAAGACGAATAATAATTTTAAGAACTATAAGTTAGAGAACAAAGAAAAATTTTCTCAGTTAGAAAGGCTTAGAAGTCAACTGCAAGAAAAAATTGAAGGCTTAGGGACAGTGCAATATAAAGTTGAAAAACAATCAATAGTGGGTAGCCGATATAGTTAAACAGGCTAGTATACCTATAAAAGAAGTTAGTTTTTTTTTTTTTTTTTTAGAAAGGTCAGTTAGAGTTGGAGTACTGGGCGGTTTGTAGATTCAGCTCCGTGTAGTACAAACGATGTGAATAACCATAACAATGATCGGGGATCTAACGACATCCACAGGTTACATAAGAATTATGATGGTACGTTGTAGCGGCAGCGATGAAGGGTTTTGCAGATTCATTAGAAAATCAAAGAGTATCCGGTTGCTTTAATTGACTGGAAATAGCGGCCAACCAGTTGCCAAATACAGGTTTGGTAAACCTTGCCTATGATTTCGACAGTTTTAAAAACTGGTTTCTTCAGAAGGAATTGGACGTATAATTACATATTATCTATATTGTATTAGGGGTCGTTGCCTCTTTGTAATACGTGTTCGTGCCACCCCCTTAATCACCATTTGAAACACTTGATTTAAAAGTAGTAGACCTCTATTGTAGCCCTTTGTCTTAAAACTTTTTGAAATACTACACATTCGTTAATGGATCCAACAACGTGTAGCGTGCCCCTTTAAAGATTTCTGTACTTGTGATATTTAAATATAAAACGAGGCGTCGGACCTTACAGAGCGTAAATATTCCATGCATAGACGTATGCCGATCTTAAAACGAACAACTTGTTACAGGATCAATTCAGAGTAGAAAACACGATAATGTGTTCTTGAGAATGTTACAATAAGTGAGACAAAGAAAATAATTAATAATGAAATAGAGTATGGCAGAATAGTAAAAGCCTGTTAGCTGTGCAGTTAGTTGGGGAAAATTTGGAGAATTTGAAGCGAAGGTTTTCACCAAATTTAGGTTGTACAATATATACACAATGAAAAGAAAAATTTATAAAACTGTATTAAAAAAGGAAAAGAAAAGAAAGTTTGGTGTAGAAATTACAAAACCTCTACCTATATAGAGTACAGAAGTAAGTATGGATTGGTAGGTGTATATTTCCATGGGATCGCGGAAGCACTTATCAGTTACATATAGCATTGAGTGGTTAGAGAAATGTGCTGCTAGGTTGGCTAATTAGAGCTATGAGAGAACTTTTTATCTGTTACTATGATGACAATAATCAAAATATTAAATACGGTGCATTAATAGGTAAATATCGAAGCAGAAAGGAACAAAAGAGAATTTGGGAAGAGATAGAGTAATATATATATTTTTTCTCTGTGAGATAATTGTAGATGAGATGAAGTTATACCTGGAGGAGACTTCTGAAGGAGTATTAAGTATTCAGCAGGAGAATTCCAGACGGAATGCAATTATTCTGGGTTAGTTTCTTATGTACTATTGGATAACAGTAGCATGGTCTGAGAACTTAAGGGGTACTGGTCTAACTGTTGTAAAACAAATTTGGGTAAATGTAACAGGGTATGGTCTAGAAAATTAGGTGAAAGTGTTCAAAGAAAGTTACCCTGCTGTGGCAATGGTTAAAAGATAGGTGAGAGCCTTAATATAGTATGAAGTGAGTCAGCAAATGGACCTACTGTTTGTAGTGGCTATCGACGGAGAATGTCCAGGTTTAAGGGTGTTAAGTTGGCCAGTAGGATGGGCTATGGGTAGTGAGCCTTGCGCGGCAAATGGACATAATAATGCTTTTGCTTGTAGACTGAACGCACATAGAAGGAGATTTCTTAGGAAATTCCGGAACAGGTGTACTTATAAGAGTTTTATTTATTGCCTGAAAATGTGGTGAAAAGCATTCGATCTTAAGTTCAATTACCTGCCAGGAAACTGGTTGTAGACAAGGAAAATCCCCGGTAACTTTCTCCGGACTATTCCATGCACTGAGTTTTTCTAGTACAAGAGTTCTCTGTGGATGTAACATGATATGATTGGAGGATAAGGGATAGAGGGCCTAGAAATTTTCTGATTTAAAAAACAAAATAAAGATTATGTAGTGAAGTAAACTGGGAACCTTTATTCTACCGGCAAAAACTTGAAAAGAAAATACCATGTGTTGTCCATAAATTAACTGAAAGAGGTTAATAACTATTTCAAGAAGCCGCCACTTGCTAATATTGCAGTCGCCGAAAATCCCAGCTGGCACTGGCGAGGTGTTCAGAAATGCAACATGGTAGTTGTTGGAAAACTTTAAAATGCACCAGGTTCAACGATACACAGTCTTTCCAAAAACATTTACGTGAACTTGAAATGCATATAAATGGCGTCATGTTCAAAGATATTTACCTCTGTACTGTGTAAAGCGACATCATGTTCAAAACATTTGTAAGTACAACAATAATTCCTTGACAAAACTTCACTTGAATTGGCACGATCTTCAAAGATATTTACCTCTGAATTGCATAAATAGGCGACATTCAACACACACACACACACACACACACCTGTGTATTTTATTTCTCTGTCTCTCGCTTTCATATTTCACTAAAAAATTTATATTAAATGCTGTACTCCTTACACATCATAGTGCATGTGGACACACACACACAAACAGAAATACCGTAGATATAAATTTAATGATAAAAGAATTTGTTACGTTTTCAAATAACAATCAAATTTTTATACAGTAAACAAAATTTCGTGCATAAATAATTTGACTTTTTACGCTGTCACAAGTGGAAACATGCAAATTTTTTAGACGATCTCTAAACTGAAAGTTGTCACAATGCGAGTAAATGTTTCACATTTCCAACAACTAACCAACTTTTATCAGTTGTATCTGCCTTAATAAATCGAAATGACACTGAAGTTCATGCTGAGGACAGACTGTACACAGTATGAATGATATATCCTTAATGTCAAAATCAAATAGTTTGTCATACTGAAACAGGAACTGTTGAGTATAATAGGTACACTCATACTTGTCACACACTTCAAAAGCAACGAAGTGTTCAGAATCTGTAAAGCATTCCTTCTTGAGTCACTATGTTACTTTCACGTTCACTTCTGAAATAAGCATTTAGATCATAGTAAAAACCAGTGATTTTGTAAATGAGAAATAAACACTATTTCAGATTAACCATAGAGCTACAACAGTCTACTTTTACAGAGTGAACGTTAACTTCTGTTATATTTCCACTGTGTGATATCTTCTGAATAGAAACTGACATTTCAGTATACACAGATTTTCTAATAGACGTATATAGTAATTCGTATGAATACTTTCAAAATCAACTTTATTAAGACTTTGAACATGTTTCGTTTACTAATCAACTAGCAGTCTTTAATCATGAAAATTCTGTGATGTACACTGCTATTGCGTGAGCAGAACGCATCAACCTAATTTTTTTCGACACATGGGGTGTGACGAAAGGGTCCATTCAGAGATTGAAGCTCCCAGAAGCCAGTGAAAATTCGCGATCACACATCTATGTATAATTACTGCGCTGTGTCCAGCCACAGGTCAAAGATAGCTGATGGTGGTGGCCACAAAGAGCTCAGTTCAGTAAGGCCCATGCCAGAGCGTAGAATTACAAAACTCAAAACCACGACAAGTAATCGGTGCATCGCGATCCCAGCCCATGACTTTGAACCAGAAAAAGCTATTCCATAATTTGGCTAGGCTGACAGCTTTGAATGAACTGAAAGAGTAATATACGGTCCCATAATCAGTTTCCATTCAACCAAGCGTGTGTATCGCACAGCTTTCTATTTTACTACGTACAAGCACATTGCTGTTCCCCCTAAACAGGGAGTAACCGTGACTAAGCAATGCCGAAATAACCTGACAATTTTCTCTAAGCTTCACTTTGATAAATAACTGAGTCTCCACATCAGCACGGATCGTTACCAGACAAAGGCAGTTCTCTGTGCAAGGCGGAACACAGAACAGAGCCCGTCGCCATCGGGACACAGAACAGAACAGTAACAGAAACCAGAGGCAGAAGAACAGCGAATGCTTTTCAACCTAGGGTACGCTCGTGGCTTCCAACCCGTGAAGGCTTCTCATTGGTCGAAACAAACAGATTCCCCAGAGACACGAGATCGTATGCAACAACAATATAAAGATGTTGCTCGCATTGCTTGTATTACTTAATCGCAGCCGCAAACACAACATGTATCTGTAAAGTACTACAAAGACAAATACCGCTATCTAATAAAATAAAAACATAATGGGAAGACATGTAAGAGCCAAATGAAAAGGCAACTTTCAAGGTGTCATGGTACCTGCCAATCTCTACCCATGAAATCAACGTTACTAGAACTGTGATGAGGCGTGATCTCAGTACTATGGAGCCCCTGCCAACCGTGCTTGGATCGCAACGCGAATTACTTGCTTAAGAATTTCTCACTTGAGGACAGGACAATGTGTATCGATTGAATAATTTCTTTGCAAATGTATCTGTGACTTACGAGACACTTACGAAGAACTCTTAGATTCTTCCAAATGTTATCCATTTTGAAAACATGGTGCACTGCAAACAAAAGGAACATACCATAAGTAACTTCCTGCAAGATTCAAAACTTTTGTCGTAAGAGGACGAGACGAAGCTCTTACCGAGTGTGTTATCTAGGGTGCATTAATCAATCTGTGTTATTTCTATTCTACTTTGCAACCAAGTGTGGCCTAGTTTGAAGCTTCCTGGTAGATCAGAACTGTGTACTGGATCGGGATTCGAGCTAGGAGCCTCGTCATGAAGGGGAACCCTATTACCAAATGAGTTATGTTACCAAATGAGTTGCACAGCATAGCTCATGGGTGCATAAGAATCTCAGTCCCTACCTACACCGAGCGAGGTGGCGCAGTGGTTAGACACTGGACTCGCATTTGGGAGGACGACGGTTCAATCCCGCGTCCGGCCATCCTGATTTAGGTTTTTCGTGATTTCCTTAAAATCACTCCAGGCAAATGCCGGGATGGTTCCTCTGAAAGGGCACGGCCGACTTCCTTCCCCATCCTTCCCTAATCCGATGAGACCGATGACCTCGCTGTCTGGTCTGCTTCCCCAACCAACCAACCAACCAACCAACCCTACCTACAATCTACCGCTCCCTTCCCTCAGCAGTTCCATCCGTACCACCTTTTAAATTTTGACTTGCTAATGTTCTTCCGCTACTTATCTTCACCTTGGTGCAAAATTGCATTCAGAATGCAAATACAAGATTCCAGCAAATACACTCCTGGAAACTGAAATAAGAACACCGTGAATTCATTGTCCCAGGAAGGGGAAACTTTATTGACACATTCCTGGGGTCAGATACATCACATGATCACACTGACAGAACCACAGGCACATAGACACAGGCAACAGAGCAGGCACAATGTCGGCACTAGTACAGTGTATATCCACCTTTCGCAGCAATGCAGGCTGCTATTCTCCCATGGAGACGATCGTAGAGATGCTGGATGTAGTCCTGTGGAACGGCTTGCCATGCCATTTCCACCTGGCGCCTCAGTTGGACCAGCGTTCGTGCTGGACGTGTAGACCGCGTGAGACGACGCTTCATCCAGTCCCAAACATGCTCAATGGGGGACAGATCCGGAGATCTTGCTGGCCAGGGTAGTTGACTTACACCTTCTAGAGCACGTTGGGTGGCACGGGATACATGCGGACGTGCATTGTCCTGTTGGAACAGCAAGTTCCCTTGCCGGTCTAGGAATGGTAGAACGATGGGTTCGATGACGATTTGGATGTACCGTGCACTATTCAGTGTCCCCTCGACGATCACCAGAGGTGTACGGCTAGTGTAGGAGATCGCTCCCCACACCATGATGCCGGGTGTAGGCCCTGTGTGCCTCGGTCGTATGCAGTCCTGATTGTGGCGCTCACCTGCACGGCGCCAAACACGCATACGACCATCATTGGCACCAAGGCAGAAGCGACTCTCATCGCTGAAGACGACCCGTCTCCATTCGTCCCTCCATTCACGCCTGTCGCGACACCACTGGAGGCGGGCTGCACGATGTTGGGGCGTGAGCGGAAGACGGCCTAACGGTGTGCGGGACCGTAGCCCAGCTTCATGGAGACGGTTGCGAATGGTCCTCGCCGATACCCCAGGAGCAACAGTGTCCCTAATTTGCTGGGAAGTGGCGGTTCGGTCCCCTACGGCACTGCGTAGGATCCTACGGTCTTGGCGTGCATCCGTGTGTCGCTGCGGTCTGGTTCCAGATCGACGTGCACGTGCACCTTCCGCCGACCACTGGCGACAACATCGATGTACTGTGGAGACCTCACGCCCCACGTGTTGAGCAATTCGGCGGTACGTCCACCCGGCCTCCCGCATACCCACTATACGCCCTCGCTCAAAGTCCGTCAACTGCACATACGGTTCACGTCCACGCTGTCGCGGCATGCTACCAGTGTTAAAGACTGCGATGGAGCTCCGTATGCCACGGCAAACTGGCTGACACTGACGGCGGGGGTGCACAAATGCTGCGCAGCTAGCGCCATTCGACAGCCAACACCGCTGTTCCTGGTGTGTCCGCTGTGCCGTGCATGTGATCATTGCTTGTACAGCCCTCTCGCAGTGTCCGGAGCAAGTATGGTGGGTCTGACACACCGGTGTCAATGTGTTCTTTTGTTCATTTCCAGGAGTGTACGTAACATTGGACATCTGTAAATTTTACTTTATATGATAGTTTATAGACAGTTTTATAATAATACTGCGTGAGCCGTGGTGCACCTTTGCTGGCACACCATCTCTTTGGCACGTCACTATCGATTATCCGGCTGTACTACGATCTTTGCCCCTGTTGTGATATGGGGGCGTCTTTGAGGTCACGGCAGTGGGGTCGGAGCTGCTACGAGGCGGAAGGACGTGCTCGTGGGGACGAAGGAGGAAACACGCGGGCCCGGCCAGCAGCGGCAAAACGGTCGCGAGTTTGTGGTGGACCTGCCTGAGGTCAACTCCGTGTGCTGTTCGTCGCATTGCCTTGGTGCCTGTTTTCTCGGAGAGACCCGTCCCTCCAGGCCGTCTCGAACAACGCTCTCCATCGAAGGTGTAAGTGATTTTGGTGCCTTCGTATCGTTGAGCGATCTGCGTTGCAGCGAGTGTAACTGTTGGTTGGTTGCCCTAATGTACGTGTCGCTGAAAAGAGCAGTCAGCAAGGTGTGTGACCGCATGGGGACAGCAGTCACTACTTCCTTTAAAAAAATCAGTGTTTCCAAATGATGTAGTAACTGTAAAGTATTGAAGATATTAGGTCATAGCGTAGTTGCAATTTTCTGCATACCAAGATTACACAATTGGCAGCTACATAGCAGACGTGTACAACGAAATTAAAGTGCACAAAACCTAGTATCGTTGTGAAGTTGTGAACCTGAATAACGTGATATTATCAAGATTATCTTTCCATTTCATCTTTGTACACATTGTCCGCCTTAATCATACTTGGAAATATTGTTTGGCATACTATGAGAGTGTAAAAGTCTGATACTATATTTTCAGCATTGGATTTGTGTACACTTCTTAGTTTAAATGTTTTACAGTCTTGATATTGCTGTAAAACTTGAGTCACTTCTGTTGAAAGCATTTATTGGTTCTTCATTTATATTGTCGTTAATTGATCTCTTAACTTATATTAATTGATGTTTGCTGGGCATTTGCCGTGTTTTGCGCGGTCTGTTTGCGTTCCAGTTTTCCTGCCAGTTGGGGTGTGTGGGAGCGGCGCCACGTTATGCTTCGGTGCACAGCTATGACGTGTCGTCTAATGGGAAGTGACTCCCGGTTGGGCCCCGGCGTGTAGGTGTTGTTTCGGACTGCTGGTCTGCTGCTTCCGGCGTTTTAAGTAACGTCACCTTTTGTCCAGGGTAGCCTGGAGCCACTGAACGTTTGGTACACATTTAACCTGTTTCATGTATATTTAAAAAAAAAGATTTTTTAGTTTGCTTCTGAATCAGTTGTATTAATTAACTTGTTGTGCTCCTTGTATTATTTGCGTTCGTAACTAACTGGTGTGCTTTGTAAATTGCTTTAATTTTGCAGATTATTGCCTAAAAAAAACTATCTGCGCCGCCTTTTAAAATCACCTTCAGATTGTGGTTTATCTTTTTTAAGCATTGAGCCGGCCGGAGTGGACGAGCGGTTCTAGGCGCTTCAGTCTGGAACCGCGCGACCGCTGCGATCGCAGGTTCGAATCCTGCATCGGGCATGGATGTGTGTGATGTCCTTAGGTTAGCTAGGTTTAAGTAGTTCTAAGTTCTAGGGGACTGATGACCTCAGCTGTTACGCCCCATAGTGCTCAGAGCCATTTGAACCATCTCAAGCATTGAAATCTCCGTGGCTCATCTTTTAAGTCATTTGTTGCGATTGTATATTTTGATATTGTCTTAAACACGGCCACGTGTTGATTGCTTCTTATCTGTGTTATAAAAGCTTATTTTCAATAAATTGTTAATTATTGATTTGCTAGTTGATGTGTACCCTCGTCCTGACTTCCTAAGTAGCACTGCGTACTTTTAAGGACTGTATTACTGTATAAATTAATTTCAGGTCTTATAAAATACTGAAGTGGGCCTGAAGAAGATTTGCGTTCCCAAAGCGCGTTCATACTCTGCAAGTACAGGTGAGTCTGCTCAGCGTTCTGACTTCCCCGACCACTGCGCTATTCCGACCGTGTGTGTGAGCGAGATGGCTGTATGCTGAAGGCTGCGCACGCGGGAAACTTAGGATGACGTTCTTGCAGCACAGTGCAACTACTTCTAAGAGGCGAAAATTGCAGCATATGTTGGGCGTAAAGTCAAGCGCCTGCACACCAGTCTGGAACGATAGAGCTGAGAGGGCCGTGACAAGACGTCAGCCAATGGCATTCTGACCGATCCCTGTCCAGGACGACAACGCGACAGCAGCAGCCTCTATACGAAGGGGACATAAGCGCAGCCCCCTACTGGTCCGCCCCAGTCGAAGAGAAGCTTCAAGACTAGCGAGCTGAATAGAAGTATGTGAGGTAACGGGCGAATTGTGGCGCCTTGAAAATATTCTAAGTTGGCGCGGCCGCTGGGCCAGCCGGGGCACGGCAGCAAACACGTTAGCCGGACGAGAGGGGTAGCCCCAGCGCATGGTCCAGCCGCGTGGCTGGGAATTCCAGGGTGACGCTGTGTCAATGAAAAAGACTTGTATGCCGAGAGTGCCAAAGATGGCGGACTTTGTGAAACTATCATGGCAGTCATTTCACAGTTCGTACAGAAATTAATAATAGCCAGGTGAATCATGATAACTCAAAAAAACATATCCTATTTTACACTATTCATGAAGAAATTGGTTAAATATTAACTGTGTTTTAGAAAGCACAGAGACATTGCACGACGATTCTGATGGTGTAAACAGGTTTTCAATATCTTTATTAGTTTAAAGTATAGTATCTGACAGTAAATTGTACAAGTAGCACCCAGCAATGAATTTCCAAAATCTAAACTGATCATCCGATTTGTCGATCTACGTGTCTATAGAAAACTATTAGTGTAAACTTAAATTCGCATAAATTACAGGCATATAATTAGAATAGTACTTGAGTTATTGGAGGTCAAAGTGCCCGATTACTATCCATGGCATCAGGCCTTAAGTACTCCATAGTTACACGTAAAAACGGTCGCACCATGCATATAAATATATTTATTCATCTATGGCTTTGTTTATATCCGATATATACTATTCATGAAGAAATCGGTTGAATATTTACTGTGTTTTAGAAAGCACAGAGACAAGAGGATACTGGTGGACCTTTTGTTCTATTCCTTTGATATATGTTTATATGATTTGTTTATGTATTTAATGACGTGTGTTAGAGCGTGTTTACGGCCCAGCCGTAGGAAAATTTATTTAATTTCAAGTTATTTAAATGTAGATCCGGTACTTCGAATGTGCTTCAATACGTTTGTGAGTGTACATTTGCTTGGAGACATGGCGGGAGCGCTCTAGCCAATCACAGTGCTCGTTACTAAGGGAGGCGACTACCGAAGTGAATGGAGACACATGTGTGGAACAGTACGGCACAGGTTACGAGAAGTGCTGGACGCGACGGCGCGACGGATGGAGAGTGGCGGAAAGCCTTGGACAGTGTGGAGCGGTTTGCGCGTTTCGCGGGAGATAGAAATACTTCGGACCGCCGACTTGTGTACTAGTGAGATTTCCGTGGCTTCTACAGTGAAGATGTAGTGTGCGTTTGGAAGTGAAAATCTCGCGAGCTATGTTCGAGTTCATAATTAATTATGTGCAGTAGGAAACTATTGCTTCCCTGTTATTTAACTTACATTTTATTTAATTGCTGGACCATCGGCAGCAGTAAGTGTTTGGCAGAAATATAACGCATTCTCATAAGTACTTCTACTATTGTGTTCATCATTTAACGTCGTCAAGATAGAACCTGCAGTTTTTATTTAATTGCCATCTTTCATTACGTTCAAAATTCGCAATTGCCGAGTGATAGGCACCTTCGACCATTCGATTCATGTATCTACTCATATTGTATTCTGTAGACTCAGCAGTATTTGGCCTATAATGTGGCAGCTACGTATCTCAGCCCCTAGATAACGAAACCAGTCAAAACTCTAATGTTTCGACTGTGAGTCGGAGGGTGCGTAGTTATTTGAAAGCCCGCAATTGTCAACTTTGTGTACTTCGCTTGTATTAGAACTGTTTGTACTGACGAATCTTGCTTATTTTCGTGTCGCTCTTTGCTTGTGACACATGTGTGTAACACAATGTTAAGTATTGTAATTGTTCATTTTGTAATAAAACTCAAAAAATGTTCAAATGTGTATAAAACCTTATGGGACTTAACTGCTAAGGTCATCAGTCCCTCAGATTACCTAAGGACAAACACACAGACCCATGCCCGAGGGAGGACTCGAACCTTAGCCGGGACCAGCCGCACAGTCTATGACTGCAGCGCCCGAGAGCGCTCGGCTAATCCCGCGCGGCGAGTAATAAAACTCATTAATAGGATTTGTTTGAATGTTGTCTAGCGATCCCAGAAAGCAAGTTTCGTGATACCCCATATTCGACGACTAGGCAGTGTTTAATATTTGGCAACGAGAAGGTGGCCTGGCTGCCAAAGAGTTTCATGGGTTTTTGTGCTTTATTGGCGCCTTAATTCTACCTTGTCTTTCTTTTGCAAGGGTGCGTTTACATGTTTCAAAAATGTTTTTGCTAATCAATGTTTTCAGGTGCGCGTTGATGCAATTTTCTTTGATTGTGTGCTTATTTTTATTGCTTGCCTTGTTTGTTAATTGCATTTCTCTTTACCACGATGAGCAAGCCACCTCTCCCACCCCCTGCTCAGGCGCCACAGCGGCAAGCGATAGATGCCACGCAGCTAACACAGATGTATCAGTTTCAGACGTAACAAACTGCCTCGTTGCTAAACATGGACAGCAGCTCCTGACAACTCAAGCCACGGAAATGGAAATGATCTTACGGCGTCAGTGGCCATTCCCTAATGGCAAGTTCGGCCGCCGAGTGCACGCCCTATTGAGTGAGACGCCACATTAGTCGACTTGCGCGTCGACAGTGGGGATGTAATGATGATGAGGACGGTGCAACACCCAGTCTCTGAGGGGAGAGAATCTCCCTCCCCAGCCGGGAATCGAACCCGTGTCACCGTGTGTGGAAGTCCAAAGCGCTGACCACGCATCTAATGAGGTGGACAGTCAAGCCACTAATACAGTGCAACAGGCAACGCCCGTAGTTCCGAGTTCCACGCCGCCTTTTCACCAGTTTAACGAAAAAGACGAGGTCTGGTTCGAGTGGTTGCAACAGTGTGATACGTAATTGCTCACAACGTACCAGGTACTGTGAAACTATATTACTTTTTGTCAGTGGTAGACAGTACAGTTTTCCGCCTCATCCAAAAAATGTTCCCTATCGCAACTCCGAGTGAACTTTGCTATGATCAGGTTGTAGATTCGATACCTACCTTTTATGACTATCAAGCGAGTGTGGTGGCAGCTAGGTACCATTTCTTTAACCGCAAGAAAAGGACAGAACAGACTTACCACAAGTGGGTAACAGATTTTCAGGGTATGACTAGGAAACTCAAATTCAGATGTGCTTGAGGTGTTTTATATTCTGACATTATGTTAAATGATGCAATCGTGTGCAACGTAACTGATGTCAAACTTAGAGAACAGATTTTGAAACAGTCATATCCATCATTTCAACACGTCGTGCAAATACTAGTTCAATAAGATTCCGATGCCATGTCGACCTATAACTTTGAGAAATCACCAATTTGTCGGATTCAGTTGTCCCTTGCTCGCAAACGACCCATTAGGCAGAAACATCCCACGCATGCCACACCGGATACACAGATCTCTAAACAGGCGAACGGAATTAAGCCATGTCCTCGGTGCTATTCACGGCACTAACGCCAAGACTGCCAGTCCCAACAAGCACAGTGCTACGCTTGTGGCAAGAAAGGTCACGTACAATCTGTACGTTTACAATGGCCCAAACATAAGAATTCTACCCACTTACAAAAATTTAGTCACAAGGCCCACCTAATCAATGCAGTGTATTCAAAACCTGCAACAGGCGTTAGCAGAACTAGCAAACAAACTGTTTCTTCATTGCTACGCCAGCCCAACAAGCTATTTGTTCATTTACATACCAGGTGATCAAAAGGTCAGTATAAATTTGAAAACTTAATAAACCATGGAATAATGTAGATAGAGAGGTAAAAATTCCAAGCCTGTGTGTCAATTTGCAGCTCTCTATCTACATTATTCGGTGATTTATTCAGTTTTCAAATTTGTACTGACTTTTTAATCACCCAGTATTAATAGAAAACGTGTGAAATTCCAGTTGGACATGGGTGCCTCGGTTAAACTGCTGAATCGTATCACATATGAACTGTTAAGCTCCCCACGCCTGCCTAAAACCTGAACGCAACTGATGGTATATAATGGACAAGATATTCCCGTTGTCTGAAAATGAAATTTGCCTGCCATGTATCGCTCGCATACTCAAACTGCGACATTCACTGTGCTACAATCACGCGATTGTCAGAACATATTACCCTAGATTCGTTTGATTTGTTTAGCTTTCAAATTCAGGACAGCGTGTGACTGCATTCAATGCTAAAGAAAATGTAGCTATTTTCCCTGAACTCTTTCCTGAAGGTTTAGGTAAGGCTAACAATTTTGTTGCACATGTTACTGTGAAAGACAATCCTCAGCTGAAATTTTACCGGCCAGAACTGTTCCCATTACATCCCGAAACAAAGTCACTGCTGAACTTAAAGAATTGCAAGGCAGCGGAGCTATTGCACCCTTACAAGCTAGTCAATGGGCAAGTCCACTGATTTTCCTTCCCAAACCTTCAGGTCGCATTCGCCTTTGTGTTGACTTTAAATCTACAGTCAACCCATAAATTGCCATTGATATTTGTCCATTGCCACGCCCAGAGCATCTCGTGGACAAATTAGGCCCTAGTCGCTACTTTTCAAAAATTGATTTGCCCGACGCGTATTTTCAAATACCATTGGATGAAGAACCTCAAACCATGTGTATTATGAACACTCATTTGGGCTTGTTTAAATATTTGCGTTTACCTTTATGCAGTGCTTTCGCACCCACCGTTTTCCAACTGTATTTGGAGCAGCCGACTGCTGAAGTATCAAACCGCTGAAACTATTTGGACGATATTGTCGTAGCAGGTCGTACACCTGAAGAACACATTGCAAACTTGCGTGCTTTGTTTCGCGTGTTATCTGATGCAGGACTTAAGTGTAGACTGGACAGGTTTGATTTTCTAAACCCGAGTTGCAGTATCTTGGTCATGTCATCAACAGGGAAGGGGTACATCCTCTTCAGTCACATTTTTTAGTTATACGTGGTCTGCCACTTCCTCACAATGTCACAAAATTGAAGTCAGTCTTAGTGTTTATACCGACTGCTGCACAGGTTGCAGCTCCATTGCCCCGCTTGCGTCACAAGAACGTCCCCTTTGTTTGAACAGACGAACGCCAAGAAACTTTTCAAAAGCTTAAAGATGCGTTGGTCAGTGATCGATGCATGGTACACTTTGATCCTGGCAAGCGGGTTATGTTGGAAGTTGACGCTTCCTCTTATGAAATCGGTGCAGTGCTTTCGCACAGATTAAGTCATGAAGACAGGCCTATTGCTTTCGCATCGAAAGTGTTGTCCAAAGCTAAGTGTAACAATCCACAAACAGAGAAAGATGCATTGGCTAATGTGTGTGGTGTACCCAAATTCCACCGCCATGGCAGAAAATTCTATATAGTAACGGATCAAAAGCCATTACAGTCCTTTTTTCATCCGACGAAGCCGATTCCTGTACGAATTACCCAAAAATTGCAATGATGGGTTTTAATGTTGTCTCGATATCAGTACGAGATTTTGTATCGTCAGAGTGCTCAACATGGTAATGCCGACGCACTTTCACGTCTTCCGATTGGCCCTGATACAGACTTTGACGCATCTGCTGCATCTTCTTGTCACATCGATGCACAGGATTCTGAATTGCTTCAATCCTTTACCCTGCACTGTGGGAAAATTGCACACGTCACGGAATCTGATCCAGAGTTGAACGTTTTGCTAAGATACATTCGCACATCTTGGCATAGCTCATTGTGTAGCATCAAGAACTCTGTAGTGCACCTATACTTTGCACGTCAGCATAGCCTTACTGTACAGAAAGGTGTGATTCTTGTTCAAAATGACAGTGGACAGTCACGTGTGTTGATCCCCAAAGCTTTGCAAAAAGAAGTGTTGTAGTCACTTCACCATAGATACTGGGGGCTTGTTCATACGAAACAGTTAGCGCGTCTATACTGTACTTGGCAGCGTATGGGCACCCAAATAAGTCATATGACGTCACGGTGTCACGCATGTGCGGAGAATCAGTCCGCTCCGCCACAAAGTTCTGTTTGGCCTATGTCGCAATCACCATGGCAATTTGTGCATATACACTTTGCGGGACCTTTATGGAACACTCATTAGTTGATTGTAGTAGGCTCTTATAGCAAGTTTCCTTTTGCTGTGCCAATGAACTCGACAACGTCATGAAGCACAGTTCAGCCGTTGTCCTCTATTTTTTTGCCTCGAAGGTTTGCCTGAAGTCATAGTGTCTGAAAACGGCCCTCAGTTCGTCAAATGAATTTGAATCAATCTGTGAACGCAATGGCGTACAGCATCTAAATAGTGCACCGTTGCATCCACAGTCCAGCGCCGAAGCGGAACGTTTAGTCAGAACCTTCAATCAGCAGATGGCCAAACTTCGTTCCGCATACACCAGGAATGAAGCATTGCAGTTGTTTCTCGCCTCCTATCGTTCGCATCCACGAGATGGACCATCGCCGGCGGAATTGCTTCACGGCCGCCGTCATCGGACATTGCTCCACCTGCTCCATCCTCCTCAGCATCCGGCACCGAAGGGAGGTGTCAAGTATGGCTTCGCGCCGTATGATACTGTGTTTTTCAGGGTTTTTAGCGGCAGCAGACGGTGGGCGCGAGGGGAGATATTTCGTCGACTTGGCGCACGGATGTATCTCATTACAGGCAAAGACGGAATGCAGCGCTGACATCACAATCAAATTCGCCACTGTCTTGTGCACGGCGATCCTTCTTTATCTCTTCCTCCAGATTCACGGATCCTAAGGGCAGCGCGGCCACAGCGGGACGACGCCATGGAGACGGAGCCTTCACCTCCTTCGCCTCCTCTCGTCCTACCGATAGAGCTGGATCTGCCCACGCTCACGCCTTCTACATCTGGTTATGGGCCTCAGGAGGTGGACGCTTACTATTCTGGGCGTTTTCCGGGTGACATTTCTACCAGATCGCAGCCCGGATGGTGGGGAACGACTGGAAGACTGACGTTCCATGCAGCCACAGTTTCCAGTCCATCGTCGCATCAACGCTCCTGACTCCCCTGCCGTTGTCGTGTTCCGTGTTCGACGACGGTTCGTCGCTTTGGGGGGGGGGGGGGGGGGGGAGAGGAATGTTATCCCGTGAAGTCAACCTCTGACACGCCAGTCGGGAACGATAGAGCAAAGAGGGCTGTGAGAAGATGTCAGCTAATTGCACACTAACCGACCCCTCTCCAGGACGACAACGCGACAGCAGCGGTCTCCATGCGAAGGACATAAGCGCCTCGCCCGAATGGTGGAGGCCCAGCCGCAGAGAAGCTTAAAGACTAGCTACCTGAATAGAAGTGTCATCTCTATTTCTTTTCTTGTATTACGATTGTATATACTGAAGTGCCGTGCTCATTTTGCGTGTCGCCTTTTGCTTGCACCACATCTGACAATATAAAGTTTTGTAATTGCTCATTTTGCAATAAAACTCTTTAATAGGATCTGTTTGAATGTTATCTAGCGATCTAAGAAAGGTTTCATAGACACCCTGTGTTCGACAACTAGGTAGGATTTAACAGAGTACTTTTATGGTATTATTTTTCTAAATAAAAACCTCTATTTTATTCCTTCAGTGTGTTTCATTTGTTCCAGGCCTCTTTCGCATTTTACCGTGAAGGTTCTTCAGTGAAGTAGTTGTTCGAGTTTTTGGCTGGCATCTGCGTTTTATCTCACCTGTTTATGTACTGGAGATCGCATTATAAATTCAATTATGAAACATAAGCACATTTTCATGTTACGAATTTTCCTTTTCAGGATAATCGTGTTCGTCACGCCAATTGCTGTGGAAAACATTAATCTTTCGTCAGTATTTGTAGTAATTTAAACGAAAACTATGATTTAAAATCGTAACTACTGTATGTTCACTTTATGGCCACACACGCAAACTTGATACTTTTATAACCTTGATTTTATCACTTGCTTTTATTTTCAATTTTTATCTTTCCATCCAAGTAATAAGTTATATCTTTTTTAAATACATTCTTTACTAATAATATAGTGAGCTTAATTACAAAAATATTTACTCACTGGTTTTAGAATATGAAATATAACTTGAACTATGGTTCATGTTACAGTTAAACACATGAAGTTGCCTACATTAAAATTTGTCAGACCTGAACGTTCGTGGGACTTTGCCATTTTCACAACAATAAGATGTGTTCGCACACATGAATTGAACTAAACCGTGATATATCTTTAGTGCCTCATTCGCGCAATCAACGCTAATGTTCTCAAGGTAATATTTTATAAAGGTGTTATAAATTACTGGTTTGCACAAACAGGTCATGGAGCTTGGTAGTACGCTGCAATTCTGTCAACTCAAGTTGGAAGTAATATGGTCCATTAGCACCCGAAAACCAGAACTGTCTGGCTAATAAAGCTAAATCCTGTTTCAGTTGTTCAATGTCTTGGAATATATTTGATAACTCGTGATGAAATGTTTCAATTATTGAAACGTACTGAGTACCGTCTGGTCCACAAGTGACTGCCTTGAGTAAAGGGAAATGTTCCATGTCATGAACTTGAAGCTGATTTTTCAATAGGCTTACGTGTCTGGTAGCATCATTCCTGACCCCCATGCCTGCTATCACATGAATCACCCCTTGCATTAAGACAATTAATTCAAATAACTGGTGATGTAACCCGTAAAAGATTTAGTCATCATCCCACTCACTCCTAAAATTCCTCTATAGCTGCCTTCAGTTCCGCCAACATTCAATGTCGTTCGTCAGAAGACGAGTGCATTGTATCGTTTTTATTGGCTAGTGTTGTACTGAGGTTGTAGTAAGCTGTTTCTTTTTCAGTTCATTATAGTGTAACGGCGTGTCAGTCACTCTGCATGGCTTCCAAACTATACAAAAAATAAAACCAATTCCCGCTCCGCGTTGGATAATGTGGCTTCTCCACTTTTCCTGTAGCAGGAAATACAGCTAATTCGACATGAGTAACACTGTTAGCAAACTACATGGTGTGTGACAGGCCGACTGCTCTGCTCCTCCTCCTCCTCAGCCCTCATCCCCAGGAGCACCGCTGGAGAATTCGCGATCGCACAGTGCTGTTTAGTGAGGCCTGCAGTAAAGCAGTAAAACCGACGTTTCGACCGACTTTGCAGCGATCTCCCCCAGGGACTGTCCATTTCGGTTGTCTGAAGGCTAGCAACGTTATGTATCTTGGATGTCAGTGGGGAATTTCAAGAGAGGTTTCTATGGAGGGGGTGGCTGTACTGTAGACTATTGCCTGTGCTGTTCTGATAGGTGAGTGAAGGGCAATTCTAGTAGGTGACCAGTAATCGATAGCGAATTGGTAGTCTATTGCCTACGCTACTCTAATAAGTGACTGGAAGCAACTCTTGGGGGTGACTGGTAGATAATAGCAAGTTGACAGTTGTAGTCAGTGATGGTCCTTTGGTGCAGTGAAGCGCAGCAGCTGTTTAAGCCACTAAACCTAGGTCTAGTTGTGCTGGTGGCTGGTGATCACACGGAGTTCGCTATGCTGGACTCACTGGCTGCCAAGCAGTAGATGTTCTGCTATAGCTGTCTTGCTGTTGTGCCCCAGTCGTACGTAGCGTTCATAGTCCGGCATGCAAGTGCCGATGGGTCTACAGATGTTCACCAATATTGATTTTACAGTATTCACATCGAACACCATAGACACCTGCAGTGATGAGAGCATCTACAGGATGCTACGTGAGCCTCAATAGTTCTCGGATGCTGCGGCCACTCTGGAATATGGGTTTCATTGCTCTGAGTTGCAGAACCTTGCGTACACGGTCGCTGAAGCCTCTCACATAAGGTAAGCGAGCAACAGGAAAAACTTCATCTTTAACTTTATTTTGTATTCGCTGTATCTCATAGCTCGTTATATGTTAAAGTTATATCCAATCGCACGTAAAGTTGTCTTCAGCTCATTCAGTTCACTTTGTAAGTGGTTAGCATCACCAATTCAGTGAGCTTTGGCAATTAGCGCACTTAGTGCGGCGTTCTGTTGCGCTGCTGCGTTCTTTTGTGCTGGCTGGTGGTGTAAATCTGCATCTAAGTTCCTGTCAGTGTTCGCCGGTTTCTGGTAGACTTTGTCTTTATATGATGATAGCATCCGCTCTTTCGGACATTGTAATCTCTCCCTCACTTATCGACCTTAATGACAGTGAAAAATTAAACCGCAGTTCCTAATGGAAATTTGGGAAATGCAATCGTCACCGAAGCTAATCTGTCGGTAAAGAGGGAGGAAAGGGTTACATCTAAATGAAAGGAAAAATGCAAATGAAACTGGTGGAAATTAATTTTGAAAAGGGGTAAAGTTAATTAAGAAAGTAAGTGTGCGGCCGTTACGTTAACAATTAACTAGCGGTAATTAGATATTTGAGATATGGGTGAAATTACGCTCACCAATCCTATGGACAATTACTACAGTAACTGAAAAAGAAAGATTATTACACATATAATTAGCACTAGAGAAGTGGCAACTGAAGGTTGACACGTATAGTGTGAAAACTGAAACTTTGTCAGAAGTAATAAATTTCGCTACACTCTGACTTAATTTAGCAAAAGAATTAATAAACCCGAAAAATTGAAAGTTAATTCAATGACTGAAATCAAACGTGAGATTTGTTTCTGAAGCACTACGAAATTCAGTAAAATACAGTTAGTCTTGGGCTACCTCAACAATCATTTCAAAAGGTACTTGAATCTACGAAATTTAGAAATAAGAGATTTAACTTTGAACTTGAATTAAATGATATCGAACAATTAACAATAGTAAAATTTAGTACGTACCAAGCCGAGCTGCAGTCACAGGTAAGCTAAAATACGGTAACAAAACTCGCAGTCTTAATTTGTGCTTGTGCAATCTGAATATTGTAGCCAGCTATGAGTCCTTAACTGAACTTTGAAATTAAAGCAGTGAAATCGAATGATATTACTTTAATTCTGGCGTCTGAATTACAACGACTCTCGGGTTCATTGCGGAAAAGGAAGGGACCCTGCTTGGTAATGCAATTGGGACAATGAGCAACAAAGGTTCATGCTACGTTGCTGTAATTTAGTGAGAAAAATTTAACAGTTTGAAAAGCTGTGGTCTGTTATATTGTTCTAAAACTTTACGTGCTACCAGTCTTCCTTGTTGGTTGATTGAAGGTTTGAAGTCGTCGATCGAGGAAGTGGCGACAGTCACTCATTGTCGGCCGTCGCTGTTGCAGAAGCTGGATGTTGACGCGCCTTCTTCTCGACACGGTCTCCAGCCGAAACGGGCTCTTGATGTGTGCCAGCTAACACTCCCGTCCGCGACACCATATCAGAGACTAACATAGCAAGTCGAGCGGAATTACATGCTGCCAAACCCCGAAAGCGCGGCAATTCGCGGGAGCATCACGCAACACCTGATCCACTGCCCTCCTCCAGCCAGACTCTGCTCTGCTCGCGCTCCACGCGGCAGAGTTAACACTACAAAGATCGTAAACACTTTGGTTCTCCACACGACCTATCGATGTAATGGTTCGGTAGCATAGTTTATCCTAGGCAAGACCCAGCGTAAAGATACAAATAATATTTACAAAACAAACCAATTATACATCGACATAAATGCATAAATACAATTACAATACATTAAGACACAGAAATGTCATATCCTCAGGTAACAAAATAAGGAAAAAAATTTTAGTACAATACATGGAAATAGGAGGATATGCATTTCCGGCGTTACAACATGACAGTTAAGGGTAACCGGCCATTGATCTTCTTCTTCTCTGCGGATTCACACGTATTGCCCGAACTCTTACAGGACTCGGAAAGATTGTCTGCTGCGAGTAATGAGTGTAATGGGCAGGGGAACTACGAATGTAGTGTGTGGACATTAAATTGGGAAAGTGGGTCTCACGGGATAATTACCTGCGGTCGCACTATCCTCTGTGCCCTCGGTTGCTCAGATAGACGCTGGCACGGTAGCTCAGCGTGTGCGGTCAGAGGGCTGCTCGCCCTCTGTAATAAAAAACTGAGTAAAGGAATGAACGATCAACTTGAAGGGATGTCTTGTGATGTCCGCCTATACCAAACGCAACGAACAATACCGAACAAATAAATAAATAAATAAAGATGGATAAAGCGTCTGCCATGAAAGCAGCAGATCCCGGATTCGAGTCCCGGTCGGGGCACACATTTTCAACTGGCCGTGTTGATGTATACCAATGCCTGTCGGCAGCTTAGGGTCTTGATTTAATTATAATTTCAGACTTTGTCCTACTTCGCCGCTAGACGGTCTGTGTAGCGTCATATAGAGAAATGGAATCTTTCCGTATTTTCCTTTTTCTCTTTTTTTTCTAGGGTGAGCTCTTTTTCTTACGTGAGCTGTTGAATTGATGATGAAATCTGTTTAGTTCTGCGCTATAACGAACCTGTCGTCCAGGCACCTCAGCCGGGAGCGTGGGCGCAGATGCTTTCATCATGGATATGTTAACTGCTAGAAGAGAAAAATGGGATCCCAGTGTCAGTTTTTATTCAAAGTGAGACTGGCACTGGAAGCCTACGAATCTATGGTTCCAAAACGTTTTATCTTTTGCATATCGCTACTCAGAATATATTGCAAATATTATTACTTACGATTGTTATTTTGCTAAACACATTTGATTCACACCATGCGAAAACACTGCCAAGTTAATTTTGCCCGTGCACTTACTTCAAAATAAATAAATTTGTTTAAACTATGTAAGAGAAATATGTCTTTACTCTCTATGTTGGTTCTTATTAGTTACATGTTACTTACTGTTTAATTCGCTTTTTCTGTCAGTGCCTTTCGATACCCAAAGATATTTGTAGATAGGTCTCTCATACCTGATGAAATGCGATGACGGCGGCTAATACTACCGTAGAAGCCTGGTTTGAGACCCCAATGTTGAAGGGATGAAGGAGAGTGGAGTGTGGTGGAGCGGGGCAGTCGACGAGCTGGGAACTAATGATACAGCGATATCGGAATGCTTTATTACTGCTCGGCTCAGACAGTCTCCTTATGCCTGGCCGACGCAGACCGAAAGTGACCTGCTTTTACGAGCCCGACAGCGGTCTTCATCACCCCTCATTTCGCAAGAATGACTTTGAGGGCGTCAGCTTCTTGCCTTTCCGCCTTATCAGCAGGCTGATAGGCGTCCTTTGAAACTTTTACTCTGTCTTGCGAAATCAAACTGTGCTGTAAGAATGGTATTATGCCTCTTCTCCGTGAGATCATGTTGCTGAGTCTACGATTGAGACCTCTCACTAGCATGAAGTGAGGCAATGTCTTCTTGATTTGCTCTGCTATTCACAGTGTTGGCTTTCTGCCTTCTGATTGCGACAAGGGGCTGCTATAGCTTGGCCTGGATTGATGCTAGCTGGAGAGGACTTCGAGAAATTTTACATTTGCCCATGATACATTTCTGCTATGCAGTATTTCCGTCGTCTTTCCCTCTTCTTTCATTTCCCTCTTCTTTCTTTAGACACAAATTTTCCTTAGTTTGCCTCTCAAACAATTCCATGACATGCACGTTTTATAAATAATTACACACTGTACAGTTTTCTATTACTTAAACGTTTGAAAAACTTATTCACTAAGTTTATTGTTCTTCTCTCTGTTCAGTGTTTATCCTCTAATACAAGCTTGTAATATTACTTCCATTGCATTTTTATTCCTTATTATTACTATTTAGCCACTTAAAAGGGATTTGATGGATTGGTGATTCAGGTGTATAGGTTGTTTTACTTCTCAAGAAAAGTAGAATGCACGATATTAATTGAACCATGGCAGCACTGGTAGTGTAAATTCTTATATTCGTAATATTATACAGTTGTTTATCTATATAGTTCTGAATATGATGGAACACTTGTTCTGCCGAAATTCGTCCTCTTTGTGATACTATTAGCTTCACTAGTGAGTACAATAGGTCGGAGTTTAAGGTGTTGTAGAGGAATGTTAGGCTCTGTGCTGGTAGCACTTCCAGCGTACAACGTAGGTTGTGAGAACTGGATCGTGGTCGTACCCTTGGTAGTGGCTGAAAGACCAGATTGCTCCTTCTATATCACAAGCTGTAGCATTCCTCAACACATCACTGTTACGTACTTCTACTTTGGTCATGCTTATGGATTCTCCATTTTGGTAACGGTTTACAATGACGCCTTCTAGTAAGAGAAATGAATAAACACAAAGTACTCCCATTCTCCGGAAACGTGACTATGAGACCAGCACTTCGCTTTGACGATCTGATACTTACGTTTTCTCCAATAACAACTGTATGTCACGTGCCTGTACGCAAGTCTGTATCACTCCGGCTGGACAAATTCCGATGCTTTCTCTTACACGTTCTTAAAACTCTGTCTTTCGATCGACTTGTTTACAGTTATGCATTTTATCGGATGATGGTTCAGATGGCTCTGAGCACTATCTGAGGTCATCAATTCCGTAGAACTTAGAACTACTTAAACCTAACTAACCTAAGGACATCATGCACATCCATGCCCGAGGCAGGATTCGAACCTGCGACCGTAGCAGTCGCACGGCTCCCGACTGAAGCGCCTAGAACCGCTCAGCCACCGCGGCCAGCATTTTATCGGATGACGGTTTGCTATCAGAACTAACTTCAACGATTACTACGTTGCAGAATAAGGTAAAATTTCGAACTGTGCCCAATATACCTCTCCTGACGAAGTAAAGTATTATTAGGACTGCGATAACCTTCCTGCACTTCCATACCGGTATGCCACCTAAGAGAAAAGAACGTTTTATCAATTCTTTTTCTCCTCCGAAAATGAGTGTACATACAAACAAAAAGAAAATAAACTCTACTTTACTTAATACATGCTTATGAATTCCATTGCACATGACACGACAATAAATACAGAACAACATTTAAAGATACCTAATGTACAGCAAATACTAAAACAACACAAAAAGGCTGCTCATATCTTCCAATTTCGCAATCTTCGTGCGTAAGGCTAATTGTGTATACGAGTGTACTGATCGTCGTTAGATACCTGCTCCTATCGTTTTTGGAAGCTTTTTTTGAGACTTTTATAACTTATGACACCTCTCGTAAAGCATTGACAGCTCCTTCGAATGTTTAACCTTTCTTATGTGAACAATATGTGGTTTAATTGGCAATTGAAACTTCACATATACTGGCGACGTCAGTTTAGTAGCTTAATACGGGTTGTGATACTTAAAAAAAATTTGGTTTTGCCTTTTGGTATATATACGTAGGTTAATAATATCCACTGATAAAGTCTGTATTATTGTAGCTTACCTATATATTGCCCTATCTGTTTCTGATGCTACTCTTTGCCGAACTTCACATAAATACTTTATGAATCCTTTCACTGAGTCGCTTTTAACTCCAAACTTGGATTTTATTATGTCTGAAGGAGACAGTATTATATTGGCTGTTAACAAAGTTTCTCAACATTTTCGAAGTCGTCTTGTGAAACCTTTCTGTTAGTCTGTTAGTTTTCAAATGGAAAGGGCTTGTTCTTAACTTGCGGATGCGAAGTTAGCTCTGACATTAAATTTGTGCCTTGTTCTGTTACGATATCTGATACTTCGAACTTTAAGATCAAGTTATTTACTATGGCTTGTGCTACTGTGTTAGCTTTTTGCCCTGTGGTAGCTGCTGTTTCATTGTGCTATAAACAGTTATCTATTGTTGTTGACATGCACTTATTCCCTGCAGTGGTTTCATTAATTGGTCCTAAGATGTCCAATTCAGCAATTCAAAATGCTTTCCTCACTTCTGGCAATCCTTTCAATGGAACTCAAGAGTGGCTAAGATCAGCCCTATTCGCAAAAGTTTACAGTTCAGCTTAGCAGACCGGCGCTAAAAGTTTCCCAGTATTCTGATCAGTCGTCGGTAGCTCACAGCGACCAAATACAGCAGAACAGACAGGTAGCGTTTTGAAGATGGAAGTCATCTTGCGAACAGCAACAGCACACCACAGGTTCAGGCTAGTAGCTGGTGTACTGCAACGCAATACATAAGGAGGCTCGCAAACTTAAGTATTTATTACGATTCAGCGGAGTTATGCCTGGCTGGCGATAACCGAAAGTGGTCTACATTACCTACCTCATCAACTGTCTTCACCACCCCTTTATTTCGCAAGTGGCTTTCAGAGTTTCAGCTTGTTGTTCTTCCGCCATGGAAGGTATTCTTGTGAAAATTTTACTCTTGCAAAATTAAGCTGAGCTGATAGAATAGCATTCTCCTCGGGAAGGTCAGTTTACGATTGAGGCGTCCCACTCTTGCTAAGCGAGGCAACATCTTCCGAGTTTGCTCTGCTATTCACAGTGTCGGCTTCCTTCCTGTTTGTTGGCATCGGGCGTTGGCCTGGATTGTACTGGCTTGATGCTCGTTGGAGAGCACTTTGAGGAAATTTTACATTTTCCTGGAAATTTGGAAGCTTGTGGTAAGGTCTTATGGGACCAAACTGCTGAGGCCATTGGTCCCGAAGCTTACACTCTACTTAACCTAACTTAAACGTACACTAAGGACAACACACACACCGATGCCTGAGGGAGAACTCGAACCTCCGATGGGGGAAGCCGCGAGAACCGTCACAAGGCATCCTAGACCGCTCAGCTACCCCGCGCTGCAAATTTGCCAGTAATACATTTCTGTTGTGTAATACTTTAGTCTCTACTTTCGTGAGGATCCTTTCTTGATTTTTTGCGAACACGCATCAAAATTATTATTGACGCTCTTAACTGACAAGTTCACTTCAATCAAACAACTCTTCTGAAAAATACAAATAGTTTAGAAGCAGTACATGAAGGAATAACGAGACGGGAGTAATTCTTTCAGTGTAACCACATCACCGATTTTCAGTCATACGAGGGTTGGAACTTAAATGTTTATTCACAACGGAAACAAAAGAAATACATGTTTGTACCTGTTACTGTCCTTCAGTGTAGTCACCATCGTTGTTTTTAACCCATTGCCAGCGATGTGGAAGGCGTAGTATACCGTTAGCACAGCCTGTTCTGTTGATGGTGCGAATGGAGCGGTCTACTGCCTATCGAATCTCTGGAACAATTCTGAAGTGAATGCCACGAAGTGGTTCCTTCATCTTCGGAACCAAATCAAAGTCACCAGCCCCATCGACCGAACAGAGCAGCCACAGTTTGCGGTGTACGCGCCCGCGCATTTTCGTGCAACATGATGGGTGGAATGTGTAGGAAGTCTAGCCGCTTCTTTCGAAAAGCTGGTCGCAGGCGATCCTCCAAAAACGAACAGTAATACTGTGCATTGACGGTCTGCTGTGTAAGAAAGCAATTCATTAGGATAACACCATCACAGTCGTACACGAAAATCACCATAACCATTCGCACCATCAACAGAACAGGCTCTGCTATTGGTATACTACGCCTGCAACATCCCTGGCCACGGGCTCTATAGAACGCTTGTGACTACTTTGAAGGGCAGTAACAGGTGCAAACATGTAATACTTTTGTATCGGTTGTGCACAAATAGTTGCCACTATTTATGTTCCACCCCCCTAATCTGATGGCAACGAATATTATATAATTCTAGGGTTGCAATCATTTATCAAACAGAAAAGCCACATAAAGTAATTAGGTGTTATATGCTATCACAAAAGTATTGCCTAGAGGTTAATCACTCTCATCACAATTCTCTAAAATGCTATTTTCTAAATGTATGATTAACGCAGTAGCTCCTCTATGTTCAGGAATAGCTTACAGCGTCCATACAACAAAAACAAAAGTATGTATAAATGTGCAACAGACATACATTTAAATGTACATATTTCAGGGAACACGGTTGTGTAGCGACATTCCTTGTATGCTAAAGTGCAAAGATATCTTACTGTCTTACAAAATTCTACTTTTGGTAGAAAAAAACAACTAAGAAAGGCAGTTGCGCAACATTTTAAACACATGTAAGATAAGCATGTTTAATCCACGCTGTGTAGTTGTGCTGCACAGCTGGTGCAGTGGGTAAAGTTTTGTGTTAGAATAATCGATTTCACACCTCTGATTTAGGATCTATTTCTGGCTTTTAATTACCTACGGTTTCCTAACGGTTATACAGCAATTAAATCAAGACTTATTCAAAAGGCAGGTAATTATTTACGTCTAGAATATAATCTATCTCATTACTCACCTTTTAATCGAAGAGTTCAGAGTAACATGACCCAGCGAATCACCAAATGTTTGGAGATGCTGGGAGGTGTGTTTGAGCATCTGCAGTGAAGACTGTGTGTATTTAAAATATTATAATTGGTATATCTTGCTGAATTTTGCTAAGTACGTTTAACATCCCCAGACAGATGAATTTCGGTATTGTATCTGTGCTATAAGAGGTAATATATTTTTAACTGACTTACCCTTCATGAATACCTCAGACGTATCTTACCAATAATTTTTATGTTTAACATTAGCAAAATGAATTTGTAAGAAACGTATCGTTTAATAAACAGTGTTTCGACAGCATTATTGAGAAGATCAAAATTGAAGAATTAAACAAATACCTCTATACCCAGAATCGAACTCGGTAACTCGAATATTCTAACGCGAAAATGTACGCACTCTATAACTGAGCATCATGGCTGTATTCACTGAATGAAGATGCTTTAGAAATTGTGACTACAGTGGAAGACGCTTTCCACATCATAAAGAACTACCTAGAAACGTCGAACTGTGTCGAAACTGTATGGTACAAAGATTAATGCAATTCAGTGACAAGTAACTTGCAACATACAATACTCATCGATAATTTTAAGTAACGTTAAATCTTATTGTTGCGGAATAACTGTAGCCTGCATTCACTTCCGCTTGCTGACTGTATTCTAGTCTCAGTCCTTATCCACAAATATCCTTTCATCAGCGCCCTCCATTTCTAAAGTATTTCAAGATGACCCAGGACGATTCCTATCGACCTATCCCTTCTTTGAGACACGTTTTTCCATATAGCTCCTTTCTCCTATATTCAATTCAGAATCTCTTCATTATTTATCCTATCTATCTACCCAACACCTTTAATAACACATTTGAAAAACTACTCCTCTCGGTTAGATTGTTTTGTTTGTAGTTCATGTTCTACTTCCGTATAAGGCTGCACTTCTGATAAATACTTTCAGGAAAGCGTTCCTTGACATCAACCTCTTTTTCTAAGACGCTTTTCATTCAATCCCGACCCCTCATTTTGTTTCCTCTTTACTCCTGCCATCGCCAGTTATTCCGTTGCCCAAGCATGGAAACCCGTCTAGTTCTTTCAAGGTGTATCCCAGATTAATTCCTCCGATCGACCACAGTACATTATCCTATTTCAATTATTGCATTCCGATACAGTGATCTTCAACTCAGTTTCTGTCTCTGACAGATCTGCGCTTTCATTGCTGACCTTTTATCCCTTCTGCGCTTTCATTGTTGACGTTTTATCCCTTTTGAAAATATCTCCTTGGATTCATTTCCTACTTCTCCTATACGTAGACCGAACAAGTTGAGGTCAGACTGTTACCTTGTGTCACTCTCTCCTTAAGTACTGTGACCCTCTCATGTCCTTCCACTCTAATCACAGCAGTGTGTATTCAGTACAGAACCTTTCACTTCTATATTTTATCCCTAACAGCTTAATAATTGAGTCTTCCATTGAAAACTGTCAAATGCTTTTTTCTAAATTTAAAACTACTATAATGTAGCGTTTGTGTTTCTTTCTTAGATTCTATTAATTTTAATTCTGTTGAACAAGAAGTTCTCAAGCATGGATCTTTTAAGATTTTGTGACTCCTTCTGACTTGCGTTTATTTGCAGTAAAAGCAACTGCGCTGTTCTTGAAGGCAATTTAGGAGCCCTCAGGGCTTGGCTGTCTCTTCTTGAAGAAATGTGCGACCTGTATACTGTCCGCAGCTGGTCTATTTAAGCGTAGCGCTAACAAGCCTCACTGCTGCCAAAACAAACATAAAGTGGGAGACAACGAGCCAGAAAGCGTATCCGCCCACGTTAACGTACCCATTCCAGTGGCTTCGATCCTAATCGTCATTTCCATTCGGAAAAATGGCGCATTGCCTTGCTGTTCCTCACTAAATGGACGAATGGTGCTCCTGGCCATACATCTGTGAATATGTAACAAGCGAGCAATCAAATGGCAATTTCAAATAACTAGGGCGTCATATGTACAGAATGAGTCATGAAAATGATAGCAAACCATCTGTTTCCTGAACAATTCAGTTTGTATGCAACTGAATAAAAGTAATATTTGTTTTAAGAGGCGCGTTTCACCTCAGTTTATTTAGACAACTTTAGAGGCTGTGTGTTGATACCGTCTCGCACGTGCTATTTGTGTACAGCTGCTGAAACTGTTGTTATACATGTGGCACACAAAGTACATTTCAGCACAGTGACACAAACTGTGCTTACGATCTTCCAATTTGTTTATCTATTTATCATTTAGAGCAATAAATTCATATAAAGGTATTAAACCGCAAGAAAAAGAAGTAAACGACGCACTACGAAGGAATTATCCATATGGAACGGAAATCGGTAGATGTGATGTACTATATGCAGAGACCAACAATTGATTACAATTTCAGAAAAAGTGGATGATTTATTCAAGATAAATAAGCTCACAAACTGAGCAAGTCAGTAGCGCGTTGGTCCACCACTGGTCCTATGCAACCAGTTACTCGACCTGGTATTGATTGATGTCCTCCTTGAATGATATCGTGCCCAGTTCTGTCCAGTTGTGGCATTACGTCGTCAGACTCCAGAGACTCTTGGAGGGCCCCAGAATGCTGCAACGTTTTCAATTAGTGAGAGATCCGTCCGCGTTGCTGTTTGGAAAACACGAAGACAGGCAGTAGAAACTCTCGCCGGGTGCGGGCGAGCATCACCTTGCTGAAATATAAGTCCAGAACGGCTTGCCTTTAAATTGTAGTCACATGTTTGTCTGTACATGTGCATCACATCTACCGATTTCCGGCCCATTCGGATAATTCCTTGGTGGTGCGCGTTATTTGCAAATGATTCTGTGCCCTCTACAACCGAAACTGGCGACGTCGTAGGACCAACATGGGAACAGGTAGCGGTGTCTGCTGCGGAGCCCGATGTCGGACAATGCTCGGTGAACGGTGCGCGGTGCGCTTCGAGACATTTGTTCCGGCACCAACATTGTTCTCTGTCGTCATATCTGTGACAAATCGGCGCATATCCTGGCTGCACAGGATGGGCAAGCCTCCATCCTACACGTTCTATGAAAAGCCGTGGACTTCTGCAAATTGTCGCCTGATCGTGATTTCACTGTTCTTCAACAACTATCCTTAGATGCTGCCGACAGCAGCATTACACAAGATAAAAGTGACTATAGACTAAAGCCAATAATTTTTTTTCTACTTGTGTTGGTCGCTGCTCGAACCGACTGTATGTCGGGAATATGCTGCACGTGAACCGCCAACCAGCGTCATTGTTTCCGAAATGTTCGTTGCCAGGCGACGACCATTAACAATCTGGCCTTTGTCAATGTCGTTTATGTCAGTGGATTTCACTAATTGCGACCCATGTTGCCGCTAGAGTTATTCCCTATTCGTCCCTGCTCGGTTTACATAGTTTCCCTACTGCACCAAAGGTCCATAATGCCATGAGGCAGCATTCAAGGAAGAAAAGAGCGAAGATTGATGTTGAACGTCCCGTCGACATCGAGGTCATCAGAGATGGAGTACGAGGGTGCAAGGGTGGGGAAGAAAATCGGCCGTGACCTTTCAAAGGAACCAGGACCTTTTCTAAGAAAGCATCCCAGAATTTGCCTGGAGCAGTTTAGGGAAATCACAGAAAACCTAAATCTGGATGGACGGACGCAGACTTAAAACGTCGTCTTCCTGAATGTGAGTCCAGTGACCTAGTCAATACGCCACCCCTCTCCGTAAGGCGATATTCAATCAGGGCAGTGGCCATTTCATTTTGGCTCAGATATAGAGTGACAGTTACGGAACTATATGAAATGAAATCGTCATAACTTCTAAACGTTTTGCGTTACGACGTTAAAACTGCACGGTTGCCCGCAGGGCATTATGGGATTTAGTATGCGCATGAATGGTTTGGTTTAGTGACGAAGCCGACTTTCATTTGGATGGGTTCGTCAATAAGCAAAATTGTCTAATTTGGGCGACTGACAACCAGCATTTCGCAAACGAGGTCTCTTCAGTCTCAACGGGTGACTGTGTGGTGCGCAATTTCCAGTCACGGAATAATCGGTGCGATATTCCTTGATGGCACGGTGACTACCGAACGGTACGTGACGGTTTTGGAGGATGATTTCATGTCCATTATCCTAAGTGAACTTTATTTCGACAAGCTGTGCTTCATGCAAGTGTGGCGTTCGCTGTTTTATTCAGTGGTTTGGTATTTAACTAATTTGTAAATGAAAATGATAATTTTATTTTATTACATTGAGCAATAACTAAATAATTTTTCTCCCGGTTAAAGATTTGGTCAAGTTGCTAAAGAACTCCAAGTTAACGTCGTGTTAAAGTGTTGTCTGTAAGTTGTGTAAGTGTCATTAAATCACAGTTCATAGAACAGATTCTATACAACTATTGATTATGATGGAAACAGTTATCTTCAGCAAAATGATCATTAAAACCACTGAATATCAGCCGCGCACAACACTGACGTATGTTATCTGAAACAATATTCTTCGTAACTCGTGCTTAATTAATTTCGGCTCTATGCATCATCTAGAAAAGTTTCTTATAACGGTCGTGCTATGGGCACTGTTTTTAAAGAACCAATCTGATTCGAATTATTGTCATTAAAATGAGTTAGAGACCACCGGTGCACATTTATTTTTACACATTTGTATTAACTTCGGCATTTATGTTTGCAGAGTTGCGTAATTTGAATTTGTCGCTGAGATAATTGTCAAGATGGCGGCAGACAATTGATAGAGACTTTGTATTGTTAGATCAAATAAGATAAGTATTTGAAATGCTTATTAAACTCTACTTTCGTACTGTGCACTACTTAGACTTCATCAAGCGAACATTTGATTTTTTTCTAAGGAAAACACATACAAAAACGCGATACAAAACGCTATCGCCAATGGCTGCGCTCCTTGCACCGGAAAGAAATAATTAACACAGATAATGCTTACTGAGAGAGGAATGAAAGTTACACATAATTACTCACTCATATTTATAATAATAATGAACTCTATTCTCAAGTAATAATTAACAAATAATTACAATTTCTTAACAGACCTCAGTTTGATATGCGTCAGCAACCTACAAAAGCCAAGCAACAAAAGGTAAAAACAAAGAAAGGCAAACGCAGATCATAAAAGTAATTTACAATTATCATTGTCTTTGTATGATACACATCGATATGCCCAATCACATCATAAAATATGATATACATAATTTATATTTTCATCGTTTTCACTGTTTTTTTATATGTCGAATAGATAATGTTTATAACTGGTAGAGGCATAACTTCCTCTCGTCGCACTGTAGCTAAAATTTATCTCGCGGATGTTACACAAGACGTAGCTCGACCTCGTCGAAGAAGGAGAGTCCTTGGTATGCTGGAAGAGCATTCTGGGGACCGCATTCTGGCGCCATATTCTCCGGGTCAGAACACATGCTACTCCTTTTCGTTGGGCTGTATTAAAGACAAGTTGTACAGCAATTACCTGAAACCACTGCTGAGCTGAAAACAGCCATTCAGTAGGTCAGCGACAGCATCGATATTCCGACACTTCAGCGGCTCATGCAGAATTTCGCTATTTGTCTACGCCACATCATCGCCAATGATGGCAGGCATATCGAACATATCATAACCTAAATACGACTATCTGTAGTGACGTTTACATGTTGAATAAAGTATGTGTGTGTGTGTGTGTGTGTGTGTGTGTGTGTGTGTGTGTGTGTGTGTGTCATTACCCATGTTTACATACAAACCGGTCAAACTGTCTAGACAAAGAGTTGAAAATAGAAATAAATTTCCTACGTGAGTCAGCGATCATTATTGATTTTTTGCAAATAAGGCTTCGCCTACATGTGCGTTTTATTGCAACTGACGCTGAACTCTGTTTTGCGAGTTCTAAGTTTTGACCTGATGAAGACAGTTGCCAAAATATGGTAATGTTTAAAGAGATTTATCAAGCTAACTAGACGAATTTGTTTATGAATATCGAGACAAATTATTCTGTTGGGGGTAGTGTGCAAAAGGCAATTGCTTTATTTTTTTATCCCATAAAATATACGGGAAATATATATTTTAAGCTTTTTAGACAAATCTTGAAAAGAAAATGGCAATTGAATACTTTTTATGAAACTTCCTGGCAAATTAAAACTGTGTGCCGGACCGAGACTCGAACTCGGGAACTTTGCTTTTCGCGGGTAAGTGCTCGACCAACTTTTTTTTTTTTTTTTTTTTTTTTTAACGACCCCTGGTTTATTAGACCAGTGCTCTACCACTTTTTTTTAAATCATTAACTTTATTTAAGAATCGTTACAATTTTTAATACAATTAAGAAACAAAATGAAACCGCACCGCAAGGTACGTAGAATCTAACGCAGATCGGCCACATGAGAGCATAGCACACTGCTGACTTTTTTTTTTTTTTAATGCATCCTCTGCAAAAACAAAAACAAAAGAAAATCATTGTACAACAAATCACAAAATGTAAAGGAAAAGGGATACAGGGATGTTGTTTTTATTTATTATATTTATTTATTTTCCACAATCACCCTGTTAAAAGGAACATGTAGATCATGTAGATCATTTCATGGTATAGTATGTGCATTACATATGGAGCGTTGAGAGAAGCGTGAGGTTCATTATCAGCTGTCAAATGTGCACACCGACTGCACCCGGCACATCCCAACTGCGTGGGGGGTCGAGGAAGACTGCCTGAAGATAGTTGGCAAAGGTTTTCCGATAGTGTGACCATCTATGAGCCTCATAGTGGGCTTGCTGTAAGAAATACCAAAAGTCGAGTCGCGACTTGGCAGCATCCCCAGAGAGGTACGCGATCGTCCAACCTTTGACCCAGATGATCGACTGTGATTTAGTCGCCGGAAAGTAGTCACTCTCCGGATGTAAGAAGGAAGCAGGTGTAATATGTTGCGGGGCCACACGGAGGTAGCAAGCCACCATCTGTCGTCCTAGGAGCCATACGTCCTTCATGTTTCTCCTGTGAGGATGGAACTTACGACCCCTAGCTTATTAGACCAGTGCTCTACCACTGAGCACTGAGCTAAAGAGACGCGATGTTTACATGTTGAATAAAGTATGTGTGTGTGTGTGTGTGTGTGTGTGTGTGTGTGTGTGTGTGTGTGTGTCATTACCCATGTTTACATACAAACCGGTCAAACTGTCTAGACAAAGAGTTGAAAATAGAAATAAATTTCCTACGTGAGTCAGCGATCATTATTGATTTTTTGCAAATAAGGCTTCGCCTACATGTGCGTTTTATTGCAACTGACGCTGAACTCTGTTTTGCGAGTTCTAAGTTTTGACCTGATGAAGACAGTTGCCAAAATATGGTAATGTTTAAAGAGATTTATCAAGCTAACTAGACGAATTTGTTTATGAATATCGAGACAAATTATTCTGTTGGGGGTAGTGTGCAAAAGGCAATTGCTTTATTTTTTTATCCCATAAAATATACGGGAAATATATATTTTAAGCCTTTTAGACAAATCTTGAAAAGAAAATGGCAATTGAATACTTTTTATGAAACTTCCTGGCAAATTAAAACTGTGTGCCGGACCGAGACTCGAACTCGGGAACTTTGCTTTTCGCGGGTAAGTGCTCGACCAACTGAGCTACGCAAGCACGACTCACGCCCTGTCCTCATAGCTGTAGTTCCGCTAGTATCTCGTCCCCTACCTTTTTATGCTTGCGGCATCCCTTTTCTCAAAATGAGACACGGAAGATCTGAAGTTACAACACACTGTTACCTGTTTGAAGCAGTTTTACTGCGATTAGGTACACTTGGATGAAAGTGTATGTGGAACATGTCAGTCGGACAATCTGAGTATTCACATCTTGCTTATTATTACGCACATATTAACTAAAGATACATTCTGGATGAATGGTTTATGAAATGTAGTAGTCATTTCGTTGCTCTGTAATGACACAGTCCGTTAGTAACATTACAAAATCTTATGCATTTCGGCGTTTCACCATTCTTAAAGAATCCAACAAAATTGATACACAGTCTCCCGTCAATGTTACTGTCATAAAGCATAATTGTAATCTTACAGCTTCGTTCTGTGCAAGAGCTACCGAATGCCTTCAACAAGTAACCCATCCCACTTTAAGGAAACCTGGTAGATAATTGCAAGATTTGACTACATAAGAAAATTTTCGCCCAATTTTTGCTATCACATATCAGAAACCGTTTTTAAACATCTACAACTGTTTACCAAATGTTAGGGGTATCTGTGTCGTAGTCTAAAATCCTGCACACTACGTGGTTACAAGGATCTTAAGCTTGTCTACCGTTTCAGTGTCGTCACTAGGTTTCGCAGATCCACCGAACACATTTCCAGGAGAAACAAGGGGGACGAGTTGTCCCAGAAGCAGATAACGAGTGACAATTCTATCTGCGCTCGGTTTTCGCGTTACCACTCCGTGAACCTCAGTTGTCGAACTAAGAGAATGCATGAACGATATCACAAGTTAAGGGAGTTTTCAAAAGTCACGAGACAAAATCGAGCACAATGATTCTGGGCTCACGGAAAAGTGCCCTGGAAACATTGCCTCTGGTATGAATAGAATGTATTCTAGAAAACTGGCGATGGTGAAATACTTTGTGAGGGATCTCTCCATTTGGTATCATACAGAGTGTTAATGATGGGTGCAGTGCTTTCACGGTTCTTCGTCGTTGTACGGAGCAGACCAGGAAGCATGGATTTCGATGACGCCTCTCAATGCTAGTGATCAGCAATATTCTGTAGTGGCGCTGGTGAGACCGAGAATTGTACCTTCCGTGTTCGATCGGACTTAAGTACGAGGGAGCTAGAACACTCGTACCACGATGTCTCTCCTTTAAACAATACTGGCTGCGTTTCAAAATAATCTGGACAGTCGCCAAAGTAATGAATAAATGGAGTTACTCTCCAACTAAACTGCAAGTTATCTGTGAACAGAACCCAACGTTTTATGGGTGTGTCCGCCTGAGCTGGACAACCCATAACATTCGGCGTGCCATATTGTACTTGTAAGTAAGGGGAATACCTTCTGAGATCGTCGAATGTGTGGAAACTGATAGAACGAAGAAACCAGATGGGAACGCATACTGATCGAACGTGAACAGGTCAGCAAGTCAGAGCACATTGTGGTTCAGTGATCTAAAATTTGTGATTTTAGGAGCAAATCGTGAGAACCTTTTCCCTGCCTTATGAAATGTCTATAAATAACTTTGGAAATTCAAAGATCGGTCTCAAAGTAAAACGAATGGCTGAAGCGTCTAATACGAGCATGTACAGGATGTTTCAAAGTCTTGCATCAAATGTCTAGGGGTGACAGATCTCATAGCGGAGAACAATTTTAGTTAGAGGCAAAATCTTTGCTGACGTTTCCTGGCGACGCTAGGGGTTTTATTGTTGGAAATAATACTGAGAGGGACGGGACACAGGCACACAGCAGTCTGCGTATGCAGCATCAGTTGCCTATACTCTAGTCATCTGTTCCACGCGACATGTAACATGACGGTTCATGACTGACTTCTTTAATATAATTCTCCGCTCAGAGAGACTCATTATTAAGATTTCCTCGATCAGAATCACTTCAGTACGTTCGGTGAAATATTCGCTTAGCATCGGCAAGCATTTTGTCCGTTACAGCAGTTATTCCTCTTCACATGATCTATTACATCTACACGTTTTATACAAAAACTGTGAAACACTCTGTGTGTATACAGGGTGTAACGGTTATACTTGCTGAACTGCTGTACAAAATTATACCAGTATTTGTGTCATTTGCAGTCGAATAATTGTAGATATTACAAGTCGTATGTTTTTAGGTTGGGTAGCACCTGAAGTACATGTGTCAAGGGCAAGTCCTTAATTTTTATTTTCTCTTGGACAGCAGGTGAGGTGCTGAAGTGTGGACGCGTGGACGCAGAATTGGTTAGTCACTGCTGACCATCGTAGTCCAGTTATTGATGTAGCTACAGACGTCCGGAAATCATCAGGTTATAAAGGTTGTGACGTGTTTGTTGCAAGACTGTTCGATGCAGACAAAAACAACCAACACGCCGATGTATGTACGTATTAAGACTCAACATATAAAACCATCTGCTTTTATACCCGTAACACTCTGTATACAGGATGTTACAAAAAGGTACGGCCAAACTTTCAGGAAACATTCCTTACACACAAAGAAAGAAAATATATTATATGGACATGTGTCCGGAAACGCTTACTTTCCATGTTAGAGCTCATTTTATTACTTCTCTTTAAATCACATTAATCATAGAATGGAAATACACAGCAACATAACGTACCACCGTGACTTCAAACACTTTGTTACAGGAAATGTTCAAAATGTCCTCCATTAGCGAGGATACATGCATCCACCCTCCATCGCATGGAATCCCTGATGCGCTGATGCAGCTCTGGAGAATAGTGTATTGTATCACAGCCGTCCACAATACGACCACGAAGAGTCTCTACATTTGGTACCGGGGTTGCGTAGGAAAGAGCTTTCAAATGCCCCCATAAATAAAAGTCAAGAGGGTTGAGGTCAGGAGAGCGTGGAGGTCACGAAATTGGTCCGCCTCTACCAATCCATCGGTCACCGAATCTGTTGTTGAGAAGCGTACGAACACTTCGACTGAAATGTGCAGGAGCTCCATCGTGCATGAACGACATGTTGTGTCGTACTTGTAAAGGCACATGTTCTAGCAGCACAGGTAGAGTATCCCGTATGAAATCATGATAACGTGCTCCATTGAGCGTAGCTGGAAGAACATGGGGCCCAATCAGACATCACCAACAATGCCTGCCCAAACGTTCACAGAAAATCTGTGTTGATTACGTGATTGCACATTTGCGTGCGGATTCTTGTCAGCCCACACATGTTGATTGTGAAAAATTACAATTTGATCACGTTGGAGTGAAGCCTCATCCGTAAAGACAACATTTGCACTGAAATGAGGATTGGCACATTGTTGGATGAACCATTCGCAGAAGTGTACCTGTGGAGGCCAATCAGCTGCTGATAGTGCCTGCACACGTTGTACATGGTGCGGAAACAACTGGTTCTCCAGTAGCACTCTCCATACAGTGACGTGGTCAACGTTACCTTGTACAGCAGCAACTTCTCTGACGCTGACACTAGGGTTATCGTCAACTGCACGAAGAATTGTCTTGTCCATTGCAGGTGTCCTCGTCGTTCTGAGTCTTCCCCAGTCGCGAGTCATAGGCTGGAATGTTCCGCGCTCCCTAATACGCCGATCAATTGCTTCGAACGTCTTCCTGTCGCGACACCTTCGTTCTGGAAATCTATCTCGATACAAATGTACCGCGCCACCGCTATTGCCCCGTGCTAATCCATACATCAAATTGGCATCTGCCAACTCCGCATTTGTAAACATTGCACTGACTGCAAAACCACGTTCGTGATGAACACTAACCTGTTGATGCTACGTACTGATGTGCTTGATGCTAGTCGCATGTCAACACAAGCACCGAAGTCAACATTGCCTTCCTCCAATTGGGCCAACTGGTTGTGAATCGAGGAAGTACAGTACATACTGACGAAACTAAAATGAGCTCTAACATGGAAATTAAGCGTTTCCAGGCACATGTCCACATAACATCTTTTCTTTATTTGTGTGTGAGGAATGTTTCCTGAAAGTTGGGCCGTACCTTTTTGTAACACCATGTATAAGGGGAACCAAAATTCCCTCATTCGTTTACCACATGGCAACTCCTTGCATAACAGTTCATAAATACCTGAAATAAAACTTCGTCCTGCGGCTATTTTCAGTTGATAAGGCGTCACAGAAAGGTAATTTTTCAGCCATTTAATCACGTGTGCAATAAGTATTTTCATTCAGTATTTTGCGTCTGTGCTGTCCAATTACAGCAGTGAGCAGAGTTATGTCTTCAAACATTCAAGAGTGCGGTTCCATGTCTAGAAATATTTTTATTTTCTTTGACCCATGGACCCAGCAATACTTTGTAACTGCTACGTATGTATCGGAAATGGATCTTCTTCTCGGCCATCTCTCTGTCCATCGCCTCCTTCCTCATCTCTATGTCCATCTCCTCCCCCCTTCTCTATCCATCTACTCCTTCTTTCTCTGTTCTTGAGCCTTATTCATTGTTGTTCTCTAGTAGTATCCTAATTATATGCTGGTAAGTCATAATTACATCTTTTTTTGCTTTCTGTGAAAATCAACTGCAAGGAAGAAGACAAAACAGCACATTGTTGTATAGACAGTATTTGTCTAAAAATATAAATGATGAGAAAGAATATGTCTGAGAGAAACGATGTTCGTAATGACCTACAATATTAGTTAATACAGAGTACGAGAAGGAAAACAAACTGCAATTACTCACAGCAGAGCAACGCATAGCGTTTTCTTTCTCACAGTCGCTTTTAACAGAAAACCAGTACATCTTTGTTTAAAAAAACATAGTATATGTTCATATGAATGTGTCCTGCAAAAATTTGTATCAAATTGGTCAAGAACTTTTTGAAATGTTTGCTGCTGTAGTCTCCCTATTACATATTGCATATACGTTTATAGCATGTATATATTAAAAACATATAGAGCCTATGTACATCCGAACATATATTAGAAATTGTAATTTTGTGGTAAGATCCTATGGGACCAAACTGCTGAGGTCATCGGTCCCTAAGCTTATACACTACTTTAACTTAAACTAACTTACGCTAAAGACGACATACACACCCATGCCCGAACTCGAACCTCCGTCAGGAGGGAGCCGCACAGGCCGCGGCAAGGCGCCCCTGACCGTGCGGCTACACCGCGCGGCTACGGTTATGAGAGTGACTAGTAAACATTTGAAGTAAATCGGTCAAGTGCTTTTGAAGATTTTTTGTAACAACATTTCTGCTTTACATATTACATATCTATATCCTACACATATTAAAATATGTAGTCTATATCCACCTGACTGTCATTAGAGCAGGCTCATCCAAGAATTGTGCCCGGCGGGCGCGGCCGCACCCCGCGGCGCAATGCAGTGTAGTTCAGCGCCCCGTCCGCGACCGTGTGTCGCTAGTGTCAGCATAGGAGCGAGCGAGAGAGAGAGAGAGAGAGAGAGAGAGAGCTGCGGAGCGAGTGAGACCGCACAGCACTGCTCTGCGATGGACTGTCCCACAGTCAGATCCAACGTAAGCAAAATATTCTATTTTAGAAATAGTTTTATGTGAGGGATATAGTGCCTGATTGTTACTGTTAGTAGTAACAATTAAATATATTTTGTTATACTTCGTGCTGCAACTTTTTGTATCCCTTTTCAGAGTTTAGGAATCGGATCCTCAGTTTGCTGTTTTGTACGTAATAATTTTAACTGGCCAAGTTTGAAAACTTATTAAAAATAGAATTAAGGCTATAAAGCTCTTTAATTCTTACAGTCAACATCGTTAAAGAAGACAATTAACATTTTACACGTTTTTCTTTTTCGAGGATACGATTTTGTCTAGGTTTGGTACAATATTCCGTGAGACTGCTAACCTCAAAGAATTAGTCAAATTTTTATCGCCAAGTAATGAACGGTTCTTAGATTTAGCAAGCTTTAAAAGAGAGAAAAAGCGCTAGCAAATATACGTAGAACCAAACATTGAGAGAAATTTGGCCGCGAGCTTGTGCAAAAGAAGATACACTCCTGGAAATGGAAAAAAGAACACATTGACACCGGTGTGTCAGACCCACCACACTTGCTCCGGACACTGCGAGAGGGCTGTACAAGCAATGATCACACGCACGGCACAGCGGACACACCAGGAACCGCGGTGTTGGTCGTCGAATGGCGCTAGCTGCGCAGCATTTGTGCACCGCCGCCGTCAGTGTCAGCCAGTTTGCCGTGGCATACGGAGCTCCATCGCAGTCTTTAACACTGGTAGCATGCCGCGACAGCGTGGACGTGAGCCGTATGTGCAGTTGACGGACTTTGAGCGAGGGCGTATAGTGGGCATGCGGGAGGCCGGGTGGACGTACCGCCGAATTGCTCAACACGTGGGGCGTGAGGTCTCCACAGTACATCGATGTTGTCGCCAGTGGTCGGCGGAAGGTGCACGTGCCCGTCGACCTGGGACCGGACCGCAGCGACGCACGGATGCACGCCAAGACTGTAGGATCCTACGCAGTGCCGTAGGGGACCGCAAAGCCACTTCCCAGCAAATTAGGGACACTGTTGCTCCTCTACGGTATCGGCGAGGACCATTCGCAGCCGTCTCCATGAAGTTGGGCTACGGTCCCGCACACCGTTAGGCCGTCTTCTGCTCACGCCCCAACATCGTGCAGCCCGTCTCCAGTGGTGTCGCGACAGGCGTGAATGGAGGGGCGAATGGAGACGTGTCGTCTTCAGCGATGAGAGTCGCTTCTGCCTTGGTGCCAGTGATGGTCGTATGCGTGTTTGGCGCCGTGCAGGTGAGCGCCACAATCAGGACTGCATACGACCGAGGCACACAGGGCCAACACCCGGCATCATGGTGTGGGGAGCGATCTCCTACACTGGCCGTACACCTCTGGTGGTCGTCGAGGGGACACTGAATAGTGCACGGTACATCCAAACCGTCATCGAACCCATCGTTCTACCATTCCTAGGCCGGCAAGGGAACTTGCTGTTCCAACAGGACAATGCACGTCCGCATGTATCCAGTGCCACCCAACGTGCTCTAGAAGGTGTAAGTCAACTACCCTGGCCAGCAAGATCTCCGGATCTGTCCCCCATTGAGCATGTTTGGGACTGGATGAAGAGTCGTCTCACGCGGTCTGCACGTCCAGCACGAACGCTGGTCCAACTGAGGTGCCAGGTCGAAATGGCATAGCAAGCCGTTCCACAGGACTACATCCAGCATCTCTACGATCGTCTCCATGGGAGAATAGCAGCCTGCATTGCTGCGAAAGGTGGATATGCACAGTACTAGTGCCGACATTGTGCATGCTCTGTTGCCTGTGTCTATGTGCCTGTGGTTCTGTCAGTGTGATCATGTGATGTATCTGACCCCAGTAATGTGTCAGTAAAGTTTCCCCTTCCTAGGACAATGAATTCACGATGTTCTTATTTCAATTTCCAGGAGTGTATTTCGAGTTGACGCCACTTCGACGACTTGTGTGTCGATGGGGATGAAATGATGATGATAAGGACAACACAACACCCAGTCCCTGAGGGGAGAAAATCTCCGACCCAGCCGCTGACCACTCAGCTACCAGGGGGGACACCACAGGGATGAAGAAGTTAAATATCAGGAATTATAGAAATGCTTCATTTTCCTCTAGAGTTGACAAGGAAAGAGGAGTACGTGCAACGTACGTAAATGTTAGACAAAATCGAAAATATTGATACAAATACTTTTTTGTTGATCAGAACCTAGAATCGTGTGCTTCTGAGTTGTTACTGCACAACACTCCTCTGATAATTATAACAGTATACAGAATGCCCTCTAGGAAACCTTCAGCTATTTACAAGCAATATAGATACATTATTGAACTATCTATCAGCCAAGAAAACACAGTTCGTAGTTTTTGAAGACTTCAGTGTAGATGTGTTAAAAAATATGGACAGAAAAAATGAACTAGAATCAGTATTTCGGTGTTTCAGCCTAATTTCAATAGTCAGTTTTCCAACTCGTGTGTAGAAAATAGTAGGACACTGATTAATAACGTTTTTATAGACAGTGCTCAGACTGGAACAATTAACGTGTGACCAGCAGCTAATGGACTACCTGATCGTGATGCACAATTAATGGAAATAACATTGTAGCGCCGGCCGCAGTGGCCGAGTGGTTCTAGGCGCTTCAGTCTGGAACCACGTGACCGCTGCGGTAGCAGGTTCGAATCTTGCCTCGGGCATGGATGTGTGTGCTGTCCTTAAGTTAGTTAGGATTAAGTAGTTCTAAGTTCTAAGGGACTGATGACCTCGGATGTTAAGTCGCATAGTGCTCAGAGCCATATGAGCCATTTAACATTGTATCACGTCACAGACCGGTCGCACTTTCATACAAATCACTGAGGCTTATTAATGAGAACAGAATACAATGTTTCTAGAGTAAGTTAAATGAGGTGGAAAGGGTTGAGGTATGTATAGAAAGAGGTGCTAATACCAAATTCGATTTACTAGATAGTAAATTTGTGTCACTATTTGAAAGTTGCTTTCCGAAAACATTATCCAGAATGTCCATAAAAAAAAGTAAGCTGTGAATAACAAAGGAAATCAAAATCGCATGTATGAGGAACAGGGAAATTTGTGTAAGGGCCAGGGTAATTCGAGATCCAACATTACTCGCATACTACAAAAAATACCCCCCCATGAACCATGGACCTTGCCGTTGGTGGGGAGGCTTGCGTGCCTCAGCGATGCAGATGGCCATACCGTAGGTGCAACCACAACGGAGGGGTATCTGTTGAGAGGCCAGACAAGCATGTGGTTCCTGAAGAGGGGCAGCAGCCTTTTCAATAGTTGCAGGGGCAACAGTCTGGATGATTGACTGATCTGGCCTTGCAACATTAACCTAAACGGCCTTGCTGTGCTTGTACTGCGAACGGCTGAAAGCAAGGGGAAACTACAGCCGTAATTTATCCCGAGGACATGCAGCTTTACTGTATGGCATGGAGAGCTGCATCAAACCACTCTCAGGACTGAAGACAACAACAACAACAACAAAAAATACTGTAGTATTTTGAGGAAAAACATTAAAATGTATCCTGACGGAATAAATAGTGCAGATAATAAGATTAAAACTCTATGGTACATTCTGATTCCTCAGACTCTCCTGACGTATTTCATGTTGAAATAGTTAAAAGTGAAAAAAGGAAGAAGTGAACTGCCAGACATCGGTGTCCAACGACCATAATATTTCCAAAATACTGTGCCCATTGGACACCGACATCTGACAGTTCACCCATGAACTATTTCTGTATGGTACATTCTCAAACAGGAGACAGGACAGCCAGTAAATGTACAAGATTCCATACCACGTAGACTAAACCACAATATTGCGATTGATATTGTACAGGCTGCAAGTACTTTTAACAATTACCTTCTAAACATAGCAGCAAATATAGTATTAAGTGCTTCATTTGAAGACGCAATAGAATATATTAAAAATGTCATTCGACTAAACTTTAAGCAACTAGAAGCAGCACCAACGCACTTCAATGAAACTGATATACCTACGAAAATTCTAAAAACAAAAGCTCATGTGGGGTTGGTGGAATTTCAATTAGAATTGTGAAAAGTTGTTCCAATTTGATAAGGAATGTCCTTAGTGATATTGATATATTCAAAGCATCACTGCCACAGGGAATTTTTCCGGACAAGTTAAAATATGCATTACAGTATTATTCATAAGAAAGGCTACAATTTCCCTACTGACATCTTTTTCCAGAATATCCAAAAAAGTAATGCATTCAAGAGCGGCTGCACACTTAAGTGGAAACAATTTAATCAACATATCACAGTTTGGATTCCAGGAAGGATGCTCGACTGATAATGCAATACATTCACTCGTCAAATAGTACAAGTCTTACATAATAATATACCGTCAGTATTTTTGTGACATCTCCAAGGCGTTTCACTCTGTAGACCATGATAGTTTTTTAGAAAAACTTAAGGCTTTACACAAAGTTGGTTTGAATCATACTTGAAAAACACAGTGCAAAAGATTTTGCTGAACAATTCAGACAATGTTCGAAAGCTAGAAAATTTTTGTGAGTGGGGTAAACTCATAAAGGGAGTCCCTCAGGGTTCGATTCTTGGTCCACTCTTGTTTCTTGTATACATGAACGGCCTTCCACTAAACATTCAGGAAGTAAAACTGTCACTTCTTGCAGATGATTCTAGTGTTATAACTGATCCCATTAGCGTGAAATCAACAGAAGATATGGTAAATAATATTTACCACTGATTTATTAATTGTTTATTTGTTAACCACTTAAAAAAGGAAAAAGAAAAAACTCTTGTTTTAAGTATAGCTGCACGAGTAAGGATAAAGTAATAATAAATTCATTAATGTTAACTCTAATCACTTATACATATCTTGTAAACTGACTCGTTCCACATCACTTCCATAAAAGAATAATTAGAATGATCTATATAACATGTAACTAACTAACTTACTTAACACATATTTATAATCAAACAAGAAATTAAACAACTGCCTTGCATTTTTAGTTTACATGACCTAGTTGGAAGACACATTGTACATCAAATGATCAGTGTGGGACACTGAAACAATCCTATGTGTCATTTACAAATATTCGATTCAGCCTACATGAAAAGTGACAGTTCCTCCCGGGACAGGTGTTGCTATCCTATAAGTTGAAGTCGAAAATATCTTAAGACAGTGAACTCCCTAGCAATCAGGCGAGGACCGCCAATTAGCACAAATGGATGGCGAGATCACGTCAAAAGCGACAGCATCACTTCTCATGTCTGCAGCCCTTTTCAGTTATTATGCCTCCTCCCTTCTGCTCCTTCTGGGACACTAGCTCTTGACCATTTTTGTGCTACTGGTTGAAGTAGAATAACTTTCAGTCAGTGATGGATGATATTACATCAAGTTTACGTTCCTGTAAACTGACTCGTTCCACATCATTTCGATAAAAGATTTATGGAACATGTAACTAAGTAAACTAACCTGAATCGAGAGTACTAGACGCTTGCAGGCAGACTATACTTTTGCTCTTTGACCGCCACACAGCTGTTGCTAGACTTGATAATATGCTGTTCAGAATCAGAGAGTGTCGAAGGGGTTGCCCGTTTGTAAGCGCTTAGGTCGTCGTCATGGGTTCTGTCTGTAAACTTACATTTTTAAGCTTCTCAGTAAAATGGTGGACGCTTCCCACTGACGGTTTTGCCGAACTAGTGGTCTAGGAGGAACTCTTTGGCATTTTATTCACTCATGTGCCAGTGTCGCGTGCACCCGTTCTCACGCCATGGGAGGACACAAAATATCTAGGAGCGCTAGAATACCATAAGCACCCGTAACTGCTTCGGGACATGTTAGAATTCCTTAGAATCGTTTTGAAAGGTCCCTGGTAATTCTAGTCTGTACACGAGAGCAAAAATTGTGGTCACGTTGCTCACGAAAGGGGTGAGATCACGTTCGATGACGATGCAGCCCCACAATGAGGCGCTGTTTCTGCAATGTTTTCCTTGACCACTCACGAGAAAACCGCTTGATTTCAAGAGTGGGCGTCGCGGTTGGAACCTCCATCACCAAGGCGTTATAAGGAAGGGAAAATGTGGGAAAGAGAGGGTGTGACGACCTTCCGATGGTTTGACACGTCCACGGTTACATTAGACATAATTGTGGCAATGTGACATCATTTACCCACCGTTCACGTCATATGAAATTTTGAGCTCTGGCCTTTTGCACGCACGTGTTGACACCTTGCTGTTTGAAGCGTCGCCGAGTTCGAGTGTGACGTCGCAGGGCGCCACGCTTTTTCACCATTACAGAAGAAGCTTGTACGCACCTTTGAAGAAATTTTCAAATTTAAGCGTCGCGATGTGTGATCATTTAACTCTGTTGCGAGATGTGTCTGATAAGATGACGCTCTAGTAGGTATACAAAAACACAGGCGTATTCGAATACAGTTTTGTGCCAAAATCTCAAAACAATCAGTGAATAACTTTCAGAGATCTAAGATTTGGAACAAACGAACATCTATATAAATTTTAGACTGTATGGTATGATACATGGATTCTTAAGCTTTGGCAGCAATTACAGTACGTCTCGTACTAAACACATGTAATTCTTTAAGACTAATACAGAAATGAGAGCAAATAAGATTTTTGTCTTCCACTCCGTTCACTCCAACAGCCAGTTTCAGTACTGCGTTCCGTTTCTCCAGTTACACCCCTTCCGCATACTAAAATGAAACCCAGAAAATCCATACAGTTAGTATCGGTACTATGACTCGAGTTTTCTCAGCGCCGACACAGAACCGGAATGCAGAGGATTTTAGTTTAGAATTAATTTGTGAACTGATAAATCCCTAAAAAAATTTTGCTATTGTGCATTTATTTATTCGTTGTTTTTCCTATTATTATTATTATTTCATTTTGCTAGTTGGCCGTCTAAGAACCACAATCAGTTTCCAACGATTATGGGCCTACTTTCTCAGTTTTTCTTTTTTATCAGTGGACTGTGTCTAGCACGGCAATCATCCGAGGATTAGGCACCTGTTATTTTCTTCTCATCTCGGAAACTCCCAAACGTCACTAAAGCCGTTTTGAAGATGCCTAGGTATACCCCTACCTCTGCTGTAGTAATTTAAGATGCTCTTACCTAAATAACTGAAAATCCTTTCTCTATGTTGTCACGTATTCTGCACCCCAATAAAACCAATAGTCCTGTTACGGGGAAAAGCCACGTATAATCCTCTAACTAATATTCAGATTAGTTCCAAATAAAGTACCATATGGGAGAATAGTCCTGTGAAAGTTCTCTCTTGGATTCCTTTCATGTTAATTTCTTAATTCCGTTGCCATTTACGGCATAAATTCCTCTTCCAAATCTACTGTGATGTTTCTGACTATCTGGGAGGGGACTGAGCTGTGAAACTTGTTACTTTTACACACAAACAAGAACGATCTGTCACACTACAACGCTTTAAAACACTTTTTATATGTAATTCATGTTACACAGTCTCATACGGAACCTACATCCGCTTTCTTTTATATACTGTATATGATAAGATACTGTCATCCCCCTTCCCTTCCGTGTGAAAGAACGAATGAGCAAATGTATTTCTAGTTGCATGCTAGATGGTAGCAGACAAGCCTGTCTTCTAGAGAACAGTAGGACCAATGTCGGAACAGGTAGCTACGCTTTCTAAAAGCAGAGAGGTTTCTATTCTTAGTATGGTCCTGTCCGTCGCTTGTCATGTTGGTATAGGGAGCTGCCTCTCTGGTCACTTCCGTTTGTATTTGTGAAACACGCTCGATAGGAGCCCCGCAGGTCAGTCTGTCCGCTGCGAGCGTCTGAAGTGGTAAGGTCTCCGGCTAAGGGCGTGCGTGCGAAGTCCTAAGGACAATGGATTTCTTAAGTTCAGCCTAACTGAAAATTTAATCACCTTTATTTCAGGTTTAGCTCTAAACTATCTAATGTTATCTTAAATTGCAACGCAGTGTATTTCGAGTGTGAAGTTCAGAATATCTTCCAGAAATTGCTTTGTCACTACTTTTTGAGTAATTTGGAACCACGTGTTGATCAGTAACTCTAACTAAGATCGTCAATCTTAAATGCGAATGTGTGCGTGAGATTATAACGTCTCGTCTTGACAATATTTTTCAATATAGCAACTTTTCTTTATGTTAAACCCACGCGGGGTGTGCTCTGTGAGACCAGTGCCATGTGCTTATACAATTGTTTGACCCATCAGGTTAATAGTAAGACGATAGTAACCAGTTCGAGGTTTTTCTTTTGTAAATTGCTTTTCGATAATTTATTTTAATTATCAAAATTATTATGGAGTTACACACTTTGTGTAAACCAAGTTGACCACGTGACGCATGTGGTGTAATCATCAAAGTAGCCCTCAGCTATTTTTTTCGGGAAGATTTCACAGAGAGTTAGTATGAATTTAGTATACCAGTGTGTGGTAATTACATTACGGAGAGGATTGCGCTAGGAAAGTAACTTCTTTGGATGAAAATTGAATTGGTTGTCTGTGGTTAATTTCCTCTTGCATGTGTTTCAACGTTCTTCGTGTGTTGTTTTATGAATGCAGTGTTGTATGCAGTATCCCAATCTTGGTTCCATATTTGATGTGTTCCGTAAGATTACAAACTCACGTTTTCACAATCCTAAATAAGGCACCAGTTTAGTTATTGATCAAGTTTAACATGCTGAAATTTCAATGATCAATGTTAAAATAAATTTCCACATATAAACTGATTTATTTCTTTTTATTTAAATTCTATTCTTATATATATATCACCAGTTGTCGTATGACTATTAAAAGATTATAATTAATGTTAGTCTGGTTGGGAATTTTGAAGCTAGACTGGATACCTGGTGAAACAGTTGCTCAGTAATGCAAGGTTAACTTCCCCAGACAGCTCACAGCTTTTAACCCACTTTTATGTTCTTGAATAGGAGCACCGCTTGCAGATCAAATTAATGCAACAACATTACACCTGTTTATAGGAAGAGTTAATCAATAGAGTTATCCTTTATCCAGGATTTGACCACGTGTTGTGTCTAATGGATAAGTAAATCAGACTATTCACTTCTTATTCCTCAGATCTTACCCAAAGGTTAGACAGAAACGCAGTATGAATAATATTATATTGAAGCTAGGACGACTCGGTCCCAAGTTCATTTAGTGGTTTTAAAACATGGACTAATGGTCGCCAGCCTACCCATGTAAGGAAACAATGAAGTACTGGAAAAGCAGAAGTATGAATTTTGCCTACTTTCTTGATACTGTTTAATTTGGTTCTTCGAATAAATATTACTCCACTCAAACAATGTTGAACTACACCCTTATATTGTACATGACATTTTTAAATGGGAAAAAGCCCAGTAGATAAGAGTGGCCAGGGGGGGGGCTCTAGAAAAGCACTTTCTACAATCAACAAACTTAAATACTAAAATACTTAGGTAGTAAAGCACAAATTTTTTATACTGTAGATTTCACTTCAAGAAAACCTCTTTCATACTGGAATTCAATTTCAAAAGCTATTATTCTTTGAACTAACTCTGTATAGTCATTTAACAGATTCTAGTAACATGGCTTCACTCTGATTGAATTTTGCGTAAGCAAACTTTTACTATAACACTTTGAAATAGTTAAGGAAACTGTTTTATTATTTAAACAAAAACAATTTAAACGGTGCTCTCTATATTAACTTGGCACTTCATAAGTCTGTAAAACAGGATACTTGGATTAATCAAACACCAGATAGTAACCCTATATAAGATAAAATAACTGGGTGAACCAGTTTCTTTAAAGTTCAAGAATGATTATTGAAACACAGTTTAAACGAATGGTTCACGCTGTACAAAAGTAAAAATAAAAAAATAAAAAAACAACAAACATTCTATTAAACTCGTTTCACTTGTGCGACACCTTGAATACACTTTTCATCATACTGTTATTAGTTATTCTTAAAGTTTTTATTTCATCTCCATGTACATCAATTACTATTGTCAATGTACTAACTAAATGCTGCTAACATTATAGGCCAAACATTCATAGTAGGAGAAAAGCGTTTCTCCAACCATATTTCATTAAAGGTAGCCATTGTACGCTATGATTATTAAGTAAACACTTGCTTTGATAACGTAGAACTGCATCAGAAATGTAGCAACAGAATAAGAAACAACAAATAATATTTATTAAGAGTATGTTAAAAAATGCTACTTAACTTTGGTACAATTTGATGCATGGCTCTTGAAGCACTAAACGTAATACGGGTAGAATGCAAACTAAATAACTTTCACTGCCTCTTGGGAGTCCGTAATATTGTCACTAGAGCTGACTTTTGATAAATGACTCTCCAGTCAGCATGTAAATAGCGAGCGCTAAGCCACAATATAGTCTTCGCAGTTCTGTACTGAGCTGGCTGCAGGCACTGAAATGTTTTCTAACTCTTGGTTCAAACCTGCGTCTGTGTCTGCTGCGAGTTTTGTTTCGTGCCTGTCACAGGAAGTGTTTCCAGGTCCCTTAGTACGTGGCATGTGGTCAACAGTTGGTAGTACTCTCTACGGGGGCTGTCCACACTGTCAGCGAAGGAGTATGACGTGCAGACAGACGTGGCGCAGAAGCAGAAAGAGGTCAGAAATTGTCAGCGCCATCTGAAGGCACATGATTGTAACAAAGTAGCACCAGGCGAGTGGCTGTGCCCGTGTGGTGGCGACCTCTGTGGTACACGTGAACCCTCAAGCCTCGTGCACAACAATTTCTTTAACAAATTTCTTTGGTTTACTTTACTGCTTGTTCAGTGTACAGGTAAATCCTGTCCCTGCCTCAGTT